>NC_142395.1:4307404-4417404 GCF_059441095.1 Idiotropiscis lumnitzeri | reverse complement strand
ATAAACTATGAACGAGAAACATAACACAAGGAACAACAAGGGGTAAACGTGAGCATAAGCTGTGAACATGAGCATTTCGGAGTAATTATCTGACGCCGAGCGATCCTCGGCGCCGGCTTAAATAGTGAGGTCCATTAGCAGGTGATGAGCGTCAGCTACGCGGCTGGGCGCGTCTGTCCGGTGACGCGCGGCGGGGAGCGCGCGGAGGGGACGCCCTCTGCTGGACGAGAAACAGTCGGGTCATGACACTTTTAACGTCGTCAATTTTTTTAACGAGCGATTAAAACTCATCTTGGCCTAATAAACAATGTAGTTCTATGACGTAGCGCTGACGCTTGCGAGACTGAAAAAAAACCATCAAGCACGCGAAATTTAGGACACGCCTGCATGGGCTCACTGTGCGGAGTTTTTGCCGGTGTTCTGCAAAATTGTCCTACCCGTACGAATCGTCCTACCGGAGGTCCTACCCATGTGTAACTTCCTACCAGAGGCTAATTTGTCAGCAAAGTACTACCATGTGCTTTCAGATCGTCTTATTTACATGCATATAAGAAACATTAAAACAAAAAAAATATTATATATAATAAAAAATATTTTCGTGAAATACACGTAGACGCAAGCAGGTAGGATGTCCTGACAGTTTATATGCATATGTTTACAAACAACTTTTACTAGCGATATCAAATGAGTGTGGCATACGCGTGAGTAATGTAATGTGCTCAACACACGTCAGTGTATTTTGAGGCAATGGAAAATTCAAATAAGACTCAATGAAAATAAAAATATTAAATACTCCCCACTTTTAATCGGACAAACGACAGGTAGGACAAAAAGCTCCAAACTTCCCACGAAATCACTGTCGGCATTATGCCCATGCGCACTAGGCATTGGTAGGACGTCTCGATGGGTAGGAAGGAAGGTTTATAGAACTAAAAGCATTATGGCGAGTGGAAATAATTACGCAAATTAAATTCTGAACGGCAAGTTTTTAAAAAAAAAAAAGTTACCTAATGGTGTCATTTGTGTGTATTGCCATCATGCACTGAACTACCATCGCAGCACGTCCAGTTTAAAATATCGTTTGATGGCCAAGCACACCGCTGATGCCAATTCTCCAGCCCCCTTGTCAAATATCTGTAAAAGGAACTGGAGTCTCTCGTTCAATCAATGGGCAGCATAAGCATCATGGCGAGTGGTAAAAATGACGCAAATTCAATTCTGAACGGCACGTTTTTTTTTTTAAAGTTACCTAATGGTGTCATTGATAATAACAAAGTCATTTGTGTGAATTGCCATCGTGCACTGAACAACCATCGCAGCACATCCAGTTTAAAATACCATTTGATGGCCAAGCACACCGCTGATGCCAATTCTCACGTACCTTGTCAAACCCAAGCATCCATGGATAATTTGCGACAGAAACCGATGGATGGATCAATTAAAAAGAGACTCGTCGAAGCCATAGCTAAGTGGGTGACCACTGCGTATTAGCATCGTGGAGGACGAAGGTCTGGCTAAAATACTTTGCATTGCGTGCACTTAAAATTGTCCTCGAGATACACCACTGCAACACGCATTCAAGAATTGCAGGAAGCAGAGAAGGCGGAAGCAGTCGCGCTCACCGGTGATTACTGGACTTCTCTCAGTAACCACAACTACCTCGGTGTGACAGCCCATTATTTTGACTCATTTCATTTGCACTTTGTTGGCATTTTATATTTCTTATATTACTCCTATTTGAGCCCTTGGAAAGGCTGTTGAGAAACTGTTTTGTGTGACTTTATGTGAGTCAAATCCTATGCTTTGTTTTTTCAATAAAAAAAAAAGTATTTGCATAAAAACAAAACAATCAATTCTGATATATTAAAGGTATTGCAATTCAAGAAATATCGAATTATCTATATAAAATACAAAAAAAGCTGAGGAATTTATTTACAATGAATAAAGGGAGTGCATGTATTCTTCAGAAAGAAAAGGCAGTGTCTCAAGCCCTATTTAACATTTAATGTCTGTTGGCATGTGCCTGCATCTGGCCATGAGCAGATCTGTACATGTGTCAAACACAAATAGAATACTTATTTTTCTGCCAATTATTTACTTTTACTCTTTAGCTGTACTTGCTTCTCCTTACTTTGACCAGATAGTTTTGTTACCTTTGTTAAACTTCACAAGCAACAATCTCTAATCTCGTTGCACACTTGAGTACAATGACAATAAAGGGATTTCTAATTCTAATTTCTAATAATTTAAAATAATATATATGTTATGGGGGGGCGGCACGGTGGCCGACTGGTTAGCACGATGGCCTCACAGTGAGAGACAGCATCGGGCGTGGGTTCAATCCCAGCTCCGGCCATCCTGTGTGGAGTTTGCATGTTCTCCCCGTGCCTGCGTGGGTTCCCTCCGGGTACTCCGGTTTCCTCCCACATTCCAAAAACATGCATGGCAGGCCGATTGAACACTGTAAATTGCCCCTAGGTATGAGTGTGAGTGCGGATGGTTGTTCGTCTCTGTGTGCCCTGCAATTGGCTGGCAACCAGTTCAGGGTGTCCCCCGCCTACTGCCCAAAGCGAGCTGGGATAGGCTCCAGCACCCCCCGCGACCCTAGTGAGGAGAAGCGGTACAGATGATGGATGGATGTTATGGGCGGCGGCACGGTGGCCGACTGGTTAGCACGATGGCCTCACAGTGAGAAACAGCATCGGTCGTGTGTTCAATCCCAGCTCCGGCCATTCTGTGTGGAGTTTGCATGTTCTCCCTGTTCTTGTGTGGGTTTCCTCCGGGTACTCCGGTTTCCTCCCACATTCTAAAGACATGCATGGCAGGCTGATTGGACACCCTAAATTGCCCCTAGGTATGAGTGTGAGCGCGGATGGTTGTTCGTCTATGTGTGCCCTGCGATTGGCTGGCAACCGATTCAGGGTGTCCCCCGCCTACTGCCCGAAGATAGCTGGGATAGGCTCCAGCACCCCCCGCGACCCGAGTGAGGAGAAGCGATATAGATGATGGATGGATGGATATATGTTACGGAGAGATCTTGGGTTCTTAAAATTTGCCGGGAAATACAAACAGACATCTGCAATATGGACCAGGGAGTATTAATGACTACAGCAAACAGAATAAAGAAGCCTGATATACCCCATCCATGGCCATATTGAAGAGAATGTTGTTGGTGACAGGAATGAATCCTTTTGACTGAATTTTGTGCCAGCCTAAAAAACATGCTTGTGTTTGAAAAAAATCTGTCGAACCTACAAAATACATTCAAGTCGCATTTTTTTCATTTGTTATCATTATCTAATGTAACAGTTTTTTTTACTTGCTTTGTTTACCTTTTGGTTTTGACAATGATAGTGCTCTTGTCAAGTCTTATGGCCAGTTAACCACTGTTACGTTCCTGCCATAATGGCCCAACCGGGTTCTCTTAAAAAAACTCAGCTGTTGTGGGAACAGAGACACTTTACCTAGACAGCCAGTCTGGGCCATAATAGGACTAAGATGTTTATGACAGATTATTCCACATTTGAGACGATTAGAATGTCTCATTTTTACAGCTGCAGCATTTACCGTGTGCTACTGTCAGAGAGCATTACCGCCACCAAGGGAAAACACACACACACAAAGGGTCCTAAAGTGATGAGAAAACTCTAAATTGATCAGTGCACGAGGGTCACAACCAGCTCACATTTTGGGTGGCTGGGGGGAGGTGAATGTTCACTGGTGTTGTTGGTGTCACTTTTAATTAGGAGGGAATCGTTTGGCTAGTAGAAGCTGTCTCTTGGCAACTGGGTCTGACATAGTACTATGGTGGGCCTTTCTTTGTTAGGGATACACTTGTAAGGGGAGGTGGTTGGATTTGTGAGTAGATAAGAGGGAGGCAGATGGGGATGGGGGAGAGAGGGGGTGGTAGCAGGAGCCGGGATCCATCTGCCATAAAGTGTGTAGCCTTTTGTTGTAGAGGAGACATATAGCTAAATGTTGTCAACAACTGCCAAATAAATGTGGGCTCTCTCTCTCTCTCTCACCCTTTCCCCCATTCCCTACTTTTACTCCCCTCTCTCTCTCTTCCTCAGACACACACAAACACACACACACGCACCCCCCCCCACACACACACGTACCTACATAAGAACAAACTGAGATGTAATTAAATGGAAACTTTGTGAGCTTAACATCAGATTGCCACCAAAATTCAAATGCCCATTACTACTCTTGTCCACTTCAACCTCTGAAAGTATAAAAGCATTCTGCACAATAGTTTGGATTTATTGACATCAAATGTTATCTCATGTGATCACCAGTGTTGTTTTTGGCAGGCATTTTAGATTTAGTCTTTGTCTTTTGGACGAAAGTGCTCATTAGCTTTCATCACATTTAGTCATTCCTATTCGTGATATTTTTCTTGTCTAGTTTTAGTCGACGAAAACTCAAAAAGGTTTTAGTCGACGGAAACTAAAAAAAAAAAAAAAAAAGCAAAGCCTTTCTGCTTAACAACTAAAGATAATGCATTACAAACAGATAAAGTGGTAACAGTGGAATCAATGCTCATTGCTCCAAAATAAGCAGAGAAGCAAACCATTTTATTTGGCAACTGTTGTGGCTTTAATTCACCTAAAGCAACATAAAATAAAATAAAAACGCCAGTCAGATGTCGGAGTGGAGAGACGTCGGGAGTGGTGTACTATGGGCAGCGTCTCTTGCGTGAAGGTTAATCTGTGATGTTTCTTGCTTGCAAAACATCAACGAGAAGACTGTGACACTGTGGACAGCGGCCCTTTTATCCAGCTTTCTCATGCCCGTACATACACGTAATTGGTCTGTTGTCAACTGACACTAGTCTCAAACCTTCACCAACAGAAGGTGCTGATCACATTGTGTAATGCTCCCAGTCAGTCCAGCGGAGCGCTCATGAAAGTTACACAACCGATTGTACAGATTTGGAACTCGGTGCACACATAAGGCGCTCTACATTTTAAGGCGCATCATCAAAATTTGGGACCATTAGGAGCGCCCTATGGTCATATGGTATACCCTATGGCAGTGGTGGGCACTCAAGGCCTTCAAGGCCTTCTCTGCTGGCCCAACATAATCAAGAAATCATAATCATATCATTCACATTGATCTCATATTATATCCAAGTGCTTTATTTTTTTAGGTGAGAGTTTTTATCCAATCAGAATTCAGCTAGCTCGTGTTTCCAGGAGGATTTCATAATACCAGTAGCACGCACTATTTGTCTGAGGCCTTAAGACACAATCATGCGGACGTCTATTCTGTGTGAATGAGGGGGCTTTACAGTTGATAGACAGTTGTGATAGCCAATCAGATCACGAGTTGTTGACAGTAAGGCCTTCTCGCTGGCCTTATGTTGAAGGTGATGAACGAGTCTTGTGATTGGATACTCGCTGCTGAGAGGGAAGTGCTATGCGGAATCACCACACCAGAAAGTCGTAACTGGCGACTGTTGGAAAATCTAAAATATATTCTTACTTTTTTAAACCACAATGCCTGAAGGAGGGAAAAGTGTGGATTTAATTGCAGATACACTTGCAAGGCCATTTTCAGGACGGACCTTTCAAGAGATTGGTCATCCAACACTCATTCAGTTGTGTGTAAGTGTCTTTCTGTATGTATATTATTTCTCAAGCCGTGGTGACATAAATGATTGTAATATGAGGGGATTTATGTAAGTCTGACAATGTAGGACTTTCCTGAAGGCCCAGGTGTGAAATGCCCGCCACTGCCCTATGGTAAGTGTAACCTGCACACGCTTTTAGCACTGATGTGTCCAGTACCATTCAATGCTCTATGACCCTATTTGCTACATGGTCTGAATACTGTGTCTTAGATTATTTTTTTGTAGTGTCTTAGAAAGGAACTTAGGAAAAACAAAAAAGGAAAAAGAGGTCAAAGAAGCAGCAAGCATGAAAACACAGTTGAGTTGATGAGCGGGCAAAAAGGCAAGTGTTATAATAATAATAATAATGATGATGATGATGATGATGATCATCATCATCATCATCAACAAGTATGAGTAATGATGAGCACAGGAAGTTTCAAGAGAAGTCGACAAATTCTTATTTCATCCTAACTGCATGAGCCTTCTGCGCCTGATTTGCAAAACAAACTGGCGCCTGTTTTAAACGAAGCAACTTGGAGCACCATGTCACAACGGCATAACCAAAATTGAATGACTGCTATCAGGCTGAGAGACAGACCCGTCACCACGCCCACGGGCGGGCCAGCGGGTGGGGGCCTGCCCGCCCAAGGAGTTGCTTTCAATATATAGAATACAATACAATACCAATTTATTTCTATAGCTCATTTCACAATAGAAATGATGAACATTAATTTTCAAAAGTGACTTAGTATGTCGCCTTTAAAGTGTCTCTCCCCGTTACTCTGGCATTGTGGCTCGGGGGAAAAAGAGCATCATGCAACAATGTCCAGCGCTTTTTTGAGAACCAGACCAAAATTGTAATGTGCAGGGTGCATCCTGGTGACTGAGGGACGTTACAAGCATTTATTTTGAAAGAAACAGCCGGAAGTTCACAGCGGGCGTAAGGGCGCTACTGAGACAACGGCGGTAGATGCTGTCCCATCATCAGTTCACACCCAACGGCGCTGCAGCGCACCGCTCCGCGGACTTGACCACCATGATACTCAGGTTTAAAACCCTAAACTGAACCCTAAACCGTCCTAGGACGACGAGTTACAAGGACAGCAAGGAAGGGACTTGGATATACACGCACGCGGGCGAACATTCGGAAACGCAGAGAAACTCCACTGCGCAGCAAGATTGCAGTTCTGTCCTCAGAAACGTTGTTGGACAACGCGTATCATTTCACTCCTAAACATGTCATCATTGGGCAAGGAGGCCAACAGTGGGCATTGCGCCAACTACGTGGGACCCTACCGCTTGGAAAAGACGCTGGGAAAAGGACAAACAGGTTAGTGATACATACAGTAGCTATAGCGGCGGATGCTGCCGCCTTGTTGGTCCTCGTCATCGCCCTACCTGCCTTGGTGACATAGCATGTGCATCGAAGGCTACCTCTTGAGGAGGTGGTGATGTGGGGAATGGGAAGTGGGGAACGCCTGGAATTGCAGATGTGTATGCACTGGGTGGCGTTTGCGGCTGTGCGGTGAGTGCTGCTCTCATTGTGGGTGATGATGATGATGGTGGTGGTGGGGTAGCATGCCTTTAATCCTTGTTGTCAGGCAGAGAGTGCTCGGTGATAATGGGCCCTTGTGAGTTTCTTGCATGTAATTCCGTTTTAGCATCCATTTATCACATGCGCGCCCCGTGCTGAGGTCGCTCTGCAGAACTGGTTGTACGGTCCGCTTATCAGTTAAGGCTGACGCACGCACATGCACACAATGCTCAATTGCGAGCCTTTTGTATCTGCTCGACAAGTTGATTAAACTTTTTGATTGTTGTTGCTTTTACTTTTACTTCTCCGCCAGTACGTTTATGCTGTTTTCAGAATTTGGATTTCAAAACAAAAAGTTTGCATAATGTACATTAGCCCACAGCCATTCAATCAAGTCAAAAAGAAGGAATTGGAAAATAATAATAATGGGGTTTAGCTAGCTAAATTGGCCACAATAGAGACAAAACGTGCCATTTGATATGAATGATACTGATATAATATAGAAAAATCAGATAAAATCCCCACCATTAGGGTCGCTCACAATTGCATTTAAAACAGCTAAAAATAGCTTAAAGGGATACTTGGAAGAGCTTAACATTGACATTTATATCATAGGTTATCACGTCAAAATAACATAAGTATTAAAATGCTTAATACTCAATGGATCTTTATTCCCCCCCCTCCTAACGGCAGGATAATGGTACGGCTAATAGCAACAATTAGCTTCAGGCCGTTAAAACAAAAGGCGTTAGCACACCAAAATTAGCTCCTTACTGTCCATCCAGCCTGCATCTTCATGTTGCGGAGTTGCCTCCCAAGCAGTTGCATGTGTTGTCCGACACCACTTGCAGCCGCCAGCTATGGCATGAGAGTGAGTGGGCATCAATTGAAGATAAGATCACCGGGGCTGTCTTCTGGTTCGGTGCTTTTAGTCAGGGCCGCTTCGGGAGCGTCATGTTCAGCGAACTAAAAGTTCCAGCGAGGAGGCCGACTCCACAGTCGAGTGTGGCCGCTTTGGAACACATTAGTTTGGCTGTTACATTCCAAATCGGACGTCCTCTTGTTGTGGTCGAACCATTGGGGCCAATCCTCAACAAAATAAGTGTGCACATCTACTTGTTCCCTCCTCAGTCTCTGTAACAGTGTGTGCTCCTCCCTGCATACATCTATGGAGCTCTGCTCACTTCCACAGTTCCTCTTTCTCATATAAATCATCTACCTTCTACCACTCGTCCATCGAGAGCCTGCTGACGTACTGTGTCTCCACCTGGTATAGCGGCTGCACTGAGGCGGACAGAGTGAGGCTCCAGAGGACGGTCAAAACAGCACAAAGGATTATTGGCTGCCCTCTCCCCTCACTGTCGGACATCTACACCGCCCGGTGCCTCAGCAGGGCTCTCAATATCGTCAAAGACATTACCCACCCAAACTCACACCTGTTCGACCTGATGCCCTCTGGCAGGCGCTACAGGTGCATCAAATCAAGGACCAATAGACTGAGAAACAGTTTCTTTCCGAGAGCCATCTCCATTCTAAACTCTCACACACACACACGACCACCCTTACCTTGCAGAACAGCAACGTGATGTGTTTTTATATATCCTATTCAGTATTATTTTCCTTTGCACTAACTATTCTCTTATCGATCTAATTTATATATTTATCTGAATTATTGTTGTATAGCACTGGAGAGGGGAGCTCTCTAATCTCGTTGCACACTTGAGTACAATGACAATAAAGGGATTTCTGATTCTGATTTCTGATACAGAGAGGTTAATCCTTTTGATATGTTGAAGTGGTCATCGGTAGGGTTGTCCACATGAATTTTGGTGCCAATTGATCACCGTTTTTGAATGTTACAAGTGATGAAAGCACAATATTTCCCCATGGAGAGATTGTAATCGGCCCCTTTACAGACTTGTAGAATCATAGAGAGAGCGGAGGGGGGCGTGGCCATATTCCTCTTTAAAAGTAGGCATTTCTCAAGTCGTCACTTATTTCCTACTTTCTCCAAAATGAACACAAACAGCAATCAATCCAGGGTTGTAGTGAAATTAATTCAGTACAGCATGCACATGCATTATTTTGCAAAATTCTTTCAGAACCTCGACTGCAGGCATTCGTGACACTGCTTTGCAAATTGTCACAAATTCACATCAAACCCTTTCCACACCAAATGCAGCCCATAATAGCATTGGTATTCCTCATTCCTGGTTTCTGTTCGGAGGGTACAATCCATCCTTTTTTGGACTGCTAAAATCCACTCATGCTGGGCCGCCTTTTTTGGATTGCAAGGTTGGATGATCTGTCCGATTTGTGGTAAATTGTGCTAAGACAAAAAAATTATGTAACCCCTTATTCCGTACTTGTATTGCTAACATGGGGCGGTAGAGTGCCTATGACAAGTTTTTATCAAGCTATTTGACAAATTTGGTTTGATGCTAATTGACCACAGTCTGCCACAATGGCTCTTTTCCCGTCCGCAACCACAGTGTTGTAGCTCGATGGCTTTCAACACTCACACGCATTTTATTTAGAAAATGCCACTTTATTTAGTGTCTGTAAGCTTGATAGAAATAACATGTTCAGTTACAGGTGTAAATTCTGTTGATTATTCTGTAGAACTAAAAATGAATGCAGCATTTTCCTTTACAAAGTGAACAAGTGTTTAAAGACCGCATTCAACCCCGTAGAGATGTGTGTTAGACTGACATACTGTAGACAATTCTATTATGAGACCCTACAATCACAGTCATTGCTCAATGGTTAATATTTGGGACCTTGCAACGCTGCCGCAGAGATCAAAAGCAATGGGCCTTTGCTCATCCGCTCCAGGGGCCTCTCCATCTCAAATTCCAGGGCAAACATTTGGGTCCATTACCAATGTTCCTTCTAGCTTTCCATGCGTCTGAAGAAAAGGACAAAACAGGTTAGTGGTACATAGTTGCTATAAGTAAAAGCAGGACTAAGAGGCCTAAATTTCCTAACTCACTATTGATGATCTCGTTTAATGTTGTTTATCACACTTGGACCACCGTACCTTTTGATGTGTTCTGCAGCAAAGCTAATCACCAGGACTTGCGGGAATGTCTGCAGTAGATGACTAACACTTAAGTCCATATGTCACTGATGGTTCTCTTTTGTTGAATTGAAACTGGTCTTGCACTCAAGAGTGTGATCCTTGACTCACACAGGGGGTGCGGGGGCCTCTGATATGTTTGACTGAACTCGCCAAATTCTGGTCATTTGCTTGTCGTGCTTTGGTGACAGACTACTCGGGCTGCTAGAACTCATGTGAATTGAGCCACAGTTGACCATGTGGAAGGGTTATCAAAGGAGTGGTGAGGTGACAAGTGGACAGTGCAAACGTTGGACAGCGTCACATCTGCTGGTAGGGGTGGATTTTGTAAAATACGTATTAAGGATTATTAATGAAAACATTACCGCTATGGTGGAGAGCATTTTTCATGGGTGATAATGATTATACAGGATGTGTGCTCTCTTTTTTCTTGCATTTTTTTTTCCTTCTCCGCTAACCACATGTGACAAATAATCTTTTCAGTTTCTTTATATGAGAAGAATATGAAAATACAAATACATCTCAGGTTTTCAATTTTTTTTTTTTTTTAATGCGCTAGGCACATTTTCAGTGACTTCAGAGGGTGAGAGCAGTATGCAATTGCTCACGCACGCAGCTTCGAGGGAACACTGTCCAGTACATCACTGAGCAGATGCACTCACTTTTATAACTCAGTGCAAGATAGTTTCATGTTTATCCATTGCAGTTATGTTTGTAGTGTTTCAGGCTGTGGAATGATGTAAAATTACCTCATTACATCACAGTGGAGTGATACTAAAACTGGTACAGAATAAAGTGGATGAAATAACAATCTCAGTGAACAAGCGTCCATATAGTTTAGAATTTATTCAATTCCATAATAAAAGTTTGTTTCAGCACAAAGGCATACCAATGTCGAGGGTTTAGTTTTAACAATATGCAGTCACAGCATGACAACTACCAATACACGGTAACACTATTATTATACCGTCACCAAGTTAATGCAGCTGCACCAGACATCGTTCGGGTGACTCAGGTTTAGGACAGCTGGTGCACCAGCTGTTAAAACATGCAGCCAGAAATGTTAAAGGTATTGCCCGACAGTCCCAGGATGTCGGAGATGTAATACATTATTTCCCCAGGGCAGATGAAAAATTCACAACTTGTTAATGACTTTTTATTTATTTAGTTGGAATTCAATGTCTGTAACTATAGCTCACTATATTTATCAAATTCATTTGAGTAAGTTATGTGATTATGTGTATTGAAGTCATGATTAGAACCAGAGGTAGGCTTCATCCGTCCGGTGACTTGTCCGTGAGCTGCCATCAATACTTCAGGCCGGCCTAGTCCATCCAAGTTGCTGGAGACAGCTAAATTGCATTGAGAATGGCTCGCGGACCCTGATCCAATCCATCTTTCCTGAGTCGATGACGTGGCTCTCCTAGTCCTCGTGTGAACGTGAACATCGCCAACAGTCCCATTAACAATCGCAGTCTTACCTTTGTGCTGCAGAAGCTACTGAGCCTGATATTCCTTTTACAGTAAAATCTCCTGCTTTGATTACGCAAAGTTTAATACGAATTGGTGATTCATTATGTAAATGGAATATTTGTAATGCAGTGAAAGGTCTGCTGTTCATAATAACACACCACATAAAATGATGCACATGTCGTTTTTAATTGAAAGTTTGATCCAAATACTACATTTTTGCAAGCTCAGGTCAGACTGTCAAGGTTGAACCACTCCAGTCCAAGCCGTGGAGCCAAATGTTTTTTTCCAGAATCGAAAACAGCCCTCAGGTATCTAAATATGTCATGCTCAAATGAATTACAGCACACCTATCAACACATTTTTTAGCCTTCCAGAAGCGCACCCAAAGGCACATGCCATGAATCAACTCAAAAGACAGTTGGAAGTGAAACATTTTATTACAATTTCATGTGACTTGTAAATGTATCCCCATTCTTCTAATAGCGTTTCATTCCAGCAGAGAAGGGCATGGGGGCTCTGACGCCACACCACTGAGTCATGCGAGTTCAATTTGCACAAGCGGTGCCCTAAGTGCGTGAAAAAATAGCAATAATTTTCACTCATGGAGTAAAAACACAGCATTTCATAAACTTGTCAATTGTCCGTGTATGTGGCACATTATAGAGAGGACATGTAGACAAACACAAATACCAACCGCCCTCACCCCCAGGGTGTCATCAACTTCAATGAGCATTCAGGTTCTGACTGATGTGATAACACTGTTAGTGAATTCTGCAGCCTACAAAACTCAATGCAATGCAACTTGAAAATGGCTGATGTTCGCGGAGTAGTAGGAGTCAGTAATGAGAAATTAATTGTGGGGAAGGTTATAATGTAAATTACCTGAATTGTGATGACACAATTCTCAACGTGAAGAATGGTTTACTCGGACACATTTACAGAAATAGGCAGCCAACAAAAGATTTACTCGGTTGTTTTATTTATAAGTGCGCCAGCACTTCAGAGGCATGAATGTATAAGAAATTTAATCAACAATATATATCTATCAATAGACGAGAAATCAAAATTACTAAAATTTTCAATAATAGATCCTATTTAAAGCAAAAAAAAAAACATGGAGTACAACTAACATTGTAAGATAAAAAAATGCTAGAGAAGTCACACGTTTCTTGCACCTGTCAGAACTCATTTTGATCTCAGCATATCATGCGAGCTGTCAGAACACCTCATCATATCTCATTTCAAGGAGCATCAAAGGATTAACTCTCTATGTTTTCATGTATTTTACACATCAGAAGTTACTGTGAAGTTAGATGACTCATTTAAAGCAGAAAGACGGGTAGTGTCCAAGTACCGTATTTTCACGACCAATGGGCGCACGTATTAAAGGGTGCAGTCTCCGTTGCGGGTGCTATTTCCGTACTTAATACATACATAGGGCACACCGTATTATTATTAAAAAATTGTTTAAAAAAAAGCATTTGCTTAATTTCTCTGAAGTATAAACAGGATAATATTTCAAATGAACAATGCAGAAACTGCACAAATATTTTTTCTTTTTTTTTCTAGATTAAAAAAAAATATATAATCTGTTAGCTTTCATGGGGCACCACAAAGAGAAGTTGAAATCAGAAAAAATTGGACAACTTAAATTTTAATATGGTTTGATGAACAATAAATCAATTATATAAATACATGCCAAATAAGCAAACGATTGTTGCACTTCTAATATGTATGCAGTCGTGAAGTACAAATTTGATATGTTCGGTGACCGTGTTTGTGACTCAAAAAACCTGAATCACAAATCATCTTTTCCAATTAAATGAGTGAAAATCTAATAAATCTGTTCCAGCATTAAACGTAAAAAAAAACACACCAATCTGTAATGTGTATTTTAAAGAAAAATTGGGTGATCTGTAACAGTTCAGGATTGTTACTTTTAAAAATCACAGAAATCTGACTACACACTCAGATTCCCAAAGCTTCAGTGCAACTTGTACTTGTCTAACCACAGCTAAAACTAACATATCAGCGCCAGATAATGATGTCCCTCAATGCTTTCTTGCACATTTATGACCCTAGTGAGGTTAAGTGGTTCAGGAAATGGATGACTCAATAGCAAACACTAAGGCAGAGTAATTCGTCGAAATTCAATTACGATTTAGATTATTGAACTAAACCATTACAAAATTGGCGTAATCGAAAAAAAAAAAAAGATTTGTAATACTAATTCCGTGTCGTTTTAATGCATGCACAAACGAGTTACTCCGCCACGCCACCCTTTCAAAGCTAGCAAGCTGTATTGCATGTCAGACTGCACACGTTCCTACACAAAGTTTAAACTGAGACTGAAAAAGAAGAGCCGCAGGAACGACTTGTAAAAAAGCAAGGAAAGTTGGAATTGCTTATTTGGGAACGTTTCTGGTTTGCCGTGGAAGACGTCAAGCAAAGACATATAATGTGCAGAATTATTTCACAGTTGTCTCTGCACCGACCGGGAACACGATGAGTCTATAAAACCATTTTAAATTCAACCATGGTGGTTTATGATTATGTTATGATAAGGTATACCCAGAAAACACATTTAATTGGAAAACACTCAGATTATGGCGTCATCCGCAACACAATCCTCAATCGTTGAAACACTGTACACAGCAACCCCCTACCCATCAACATCCGGCAGACACAAAAAGATAACAAAATCTATTGCCCGTTACCTGGCCAAAGGAATGTGTATCACATACTCGATTAAATATACTTGATCTTCATGGCAAATTTTGTTTTGAAAGTGGACCGAATTGAAATTCCACACTTTGGTCAACCTTTGTGGTTTCACACTATAAAGCTCTGATTTACCTTCTCATTAATTTGATTTATCGTGTTTAATCTTTTTTCATCATCATAAAGCAAGCCTCAAGTGGAAATGTTTTGTGTTTTGTCTCATATTCATGTGTACTGACCGAGGCTGAGAATGTTAACTCCAAATAAATATGAATGTGGCAGTACTTGAGAGGCAGCTGCTGCGGAATCTCTAGAAGAGACAAACTGCAGGTTGGCAACTGGTAGTATGTATTGAAGGCTGCAATGCTGAGCTGGCAATCAGGGGACGTCTGTACGGGATATCATTAAAACCTCCTTCATAATGCTCAAAGCGTGTGCTTGTGTGCATTTGTGTGCTTGTGTGTTCTGAACCCAGGGGACTTCTGAGGCTGTTGAAGCAAACGTCATCTGGTCTTGTAATGATGATTTGTTGCTGTGGAATTTCATTCTTCTTCAAGTCGCTTTTTTTGTTATTTAATTCAAGCTCCTATTTTCAAAACGTCATTATTTTTGACTCACAAATTGGGACTGCTTTGGTAGAGATCATCCAAGCTAATTCGGCCATCAGGCTTCACTTCTGTCAAGTTTAACACCATCGCTGATAAAGGGCAAAAGTTCTGTTCCCAGCTACAACTCTCCAGTTGAACAATGCAACCATGTTGTGTATCCAGTGACTGAATAGTGTGAGGCTGTGGTGAATGAACAATTATTCAGTGTGTCTGTGGGTGTGTGAGAGAGAGTGAGCAAGTGTCTGTCTGGGGTAAAGGACTCCTCTTCATATTTTCATTCCCATGGCCTGATACTCATTTTCAAAGTGTTGGCCAACAGTAGACATGATTGCCATGGTTTCACGTGTCAACCAGTGACAATGATCACGCTCTTCCTTCAAACTGTCAGTCTTTTTCTCTTGCTCACACAAATTTTGCTAGTGGTGGTATGATTACATCGCCTTTCAATTACCATATTTTTGGGACCACAGGGCGCACTTTAAAGTCCCAAATCTTCCCCAAAACAAGCGAGGCGCCTTGTAATGCGACAAACCTATTACATGGACTGAGCAACTCTCTTGACCATCGACCTTTTTTCTCGTCGGGGTATTCAGAGTGCATGTTAGCACAACCTGCTGGCCAAAGTCTGAGACATCTCTGCTTCGAATTGACTGTGACAAATACATTATGTGAAAACGGTGTTTGGAGATGGTGCAAGAGGAAGCTGGACAAAAGGGCAGCTGTCCACGATGTTGTAGTCTGTCTTATCATTCATGTTATTGCTAGCAAGAAACGTCACAGGTTTAGACCACAGACTGCAAAAATATAAAAAACTAAATAAAAACACACTGCCCAAAGCGCACCACTCACATCTCTCCAAACAGCCATCTGATTGTCTGAGGCTGCGTGGCTCCCAAGAAGCCATTGCTATAATCTTTTTGTGTTATTTTTATTTATTTTGGGCATATGACTGGCATGAGAGATACATGTTATGTGTTAATCTTATTTTTTTTGTTTCATTGTTTGCTTGTATGCTGAGTTTTTTTTGTTTTGATCTGAAACCGCGACTTGGCAGCAATCTCTTAAGTTTCCATGACAACTCTCATTTGTCACCTGCCAGCGATCCCTTATTCGCGTGGGTACTGGCAAGCTAGCTTGCGTGAGTTAGCTTGCGTGAGCTGGCTTGCGCCTCGTAGTGTGGCGCACCCAGTATGAGTATTAAATACAGTAATAGCACCCTCAACTGGTGTTGCGCCCTTTGATACAGCGCGTCTTTTGGCCGTAAAAATACGGTAATCTTGTTAACAGATTTAAAGATATTTAAGGTTACAGAACAAATATATAATTGAAATTGTATTATTATATTATTTTTGTCCTCTTTGGTGTACTTGTGCCCATAACTCATGAAAGCTTATACATACAGACATGGTATGTCTGTTGGTGCTGACTGAAATCTGTATTCTTTCCCTTTTTATTTTTTGAAGGTACACACCAGCTGCCTTTCTGAATAACTACATTATGGAGAGACTGACGTCATTCTTTTTTTAATAACCTGCCTGTTTTGTTCATCTGAAAATTTGAAAAAGCATCCCTGATCCCTGTAGTAAAGTGTGTGTGAGAGTGTGTGTGAACGTACATGTGTGTTATGTCCAAGAGTGGTTCAGCTCGTCTGTGCCTGTGTAAATGCAAGAGAGAAAGCCCAGCGCAGATGGCTGCTTTTAGGTGGCTGAGATATGCAGCTTCATTATCAGCAGGTTGCAGGTGGCAAAACTCCCACAATTTTCAACATGAAAGCTCATGTCTGCAGCCATATGTAAGTGTCTGTGTTTCTGTGCGTTTGAATGGGAGGAAATATGTGCACACTTCACACAGACAGGTATCTTTTTTTTGGAGTACTTGCACGGTTCCCTTTTAATTACATTAAATAGAAACGAGTACAAAACATTCTGTACAGTTTTCATTTTATTCCACTAAGATGCAATTTATCGGTTGGCCTCTAATTTACAGTGTCCCTAAGTAATTTCAAATTGTTATTAACCTCTTTAGGCGCTTCCTGAAATTTTTTGTCGTCACATCTTCCAGCTCAAGCCCTTGTCTACAGAGTGCTTCCACAGAATCAGCGAGATTTCACAGTTTAAAAGTATCATAAATTACAGGTTATTAAATATCAGGGAACACAAAGACACATGGCTCAGAGTGGTTGTCTCCCAACTCAGAGTTTGGGGTTCGAACCCTGCCATTGTGACCAAGTCGAAGTGTACTTGAGCAAGATACTGAACCTCCAGTTACCCCTGATGCTGCGTCATCAGTAGGTAGATGAGTAACAGTGTGAAGCGCTTTGAATACAGAAGGTAGAAAAGCACTATACAAGATAGCACGTTTACCGGTTAGTTCTGAACACATTCACATCCCCAGTTAGAAGCGAGTGAAAAGACGTGCAGTGACATTTGCTCAGTTTGTAATTTCTACTTTACGTGTTGAAAAGATGGAATTGTTTTTAATTGCATTGTACATATTATCGATTAAACGAATGGTGAAAAAAGTTGCCAATCCAAATGAGCTTCTCAGCCTATCTCTAAGGGAGAGCCCGGACACCCTGCGGAGGAAACCCATTCCTGCCGCTGATATTGGAGATCTTGTTCTTTCAACACATATGCTTGGTTAATGCTTTTTAAAAGTAATTGACAACATTCAGACTAACCATTAGAACCCATCCATCCATCCATTATCTGTACCACTTCTCCTCACAAGGGTCGCGGGGGGTGCTGGACCCTATCCCTGCTGTCTTCGGGCAGTAGGCGGAGTACACCCTGAAATGGTTGCCAGCCAATCACAGTCGTCCACTGCGCAACGAAATGAGTCGCCTCACAGATCTACATCCTTAGGATTGACAAAAAAAACTTGCCCAATCATTAATGGCCAAAAGATGCCAAGAACAGATAGAACAAGTATTCAGCTCTGATAAAAAGGCATAAGATCTGAGAAATGTTTGGTTTATAATTTGTGAAACTTGCTCAATGTTTCTTTATGTTTTCAGGCTTTTTCAAAGCCTAGTCATATTTCAAATTTGTATAGTTTAGGCAGATGTGTCTTAATTTAGAGCAACATATTCGACCTTGTTTTATTTTTAAATTGGGGTTAAAATAACCCAATGTTGGGACAAAAATGGATCGATCCACTACTTGGGTAAATTTGGCCCACCTTATGTTGTTTGTATTAACAGCCACATTTTTGGAGTTGTTCTGTGCAAAACCAACTCCGTAAAGCACCATCAAATTGACCCATGTCTTGGATTGGTCAATTTTGGCCCCAAATTGTGTTATTTTTAACAAAAGTGTTTTTAGAGTGTCTTCTATCTGTTTTAGTGCGAATGTAACCAAAAAAATCAATTTAATTAAAACATGTTAATCCTTTGTCACCCCTGCTAAAATCTCCATAGCGCTTCTGCTCAATCTGTGGGGGTGTCCTGTTAGTCATGAAGCGATCCCACTTCTCACCACAGACACTTCGGTTTCATGCTTGCCATTTCTTTTTGCATTGCTGTTATGTCTCCAGCTACACCAGTCTTTTGTTCTTGTTCTCTCAATCTGTTGGAGGCTAAAGCTTAACACTATCGCTGCATTGAATGACTCATTTTTGGGAGGAAGCCCAATTTTCATCTTCTAAACCAGAATAATGCCTCTCTGTCTATCAGCTTTGTCAGGCCTCTCCTTGCAGGACAAATTCACCTGACGAAGCCACACATATTCACATGCTTCAGCATGAAACGAGTCATTCTGCGGAAAAGGACACAGAGAGATTACAGCCAAATTGACCCTGACGATGGGTGGTGTTTGTCAATAATTGTGTAGTGAATCAATGTCATGGTGTGGTGGGGAAAAAAGTGGCTACTTACGGATAAAGTTCCTTTCCCCGCTAAAAGCATAACGGTATTAGCAAGAAACATCCGACAGAAAGATCATAGATAACAATAGGAAGAACAAAGTTTACCATATTCACATACCATTTAAGAAATTTATGTCGATCATATCAGTGGGAATCATTTTTGCCTCTGGACCACTTGCACATTGCCAAGCAGTTCTTTGTCCGCTTATGGCAAGATTTAACCTACCTTTATATCACTTATTAAAAAAATATATATATACAGTGAACCCTCGCTACTTCGCGGTTCACCTTTCGCGGGTTCAGTGCTTCGCGGGTCTAAAAAATATTCGGGGGCATTGTAGTTTCGCCGAGCGGCACGACGGGCGCTGGAGCGGTTAGACGGCCGGCGTGCGCCGAAGAAGAGCGTGGGCGAAGAGGAGAGTGGATGAAGAAGAGCACGTTCCCCCGGGCACGAGCGCGGCGACATTTCGCTTTTCGCTTCGTTCGGGACCGTGCGAGAGCTCCGGAGGAGGCCGGCCGGCGTGCGTGGCAGTTAAGCGGAAGAGGAACAACTTCTGCCCGGGCACGAGCGCAGCGACATTTCGCTTCGTTCGGGACCGTGCGAGAGCTCCGGAGGAGACCGGCCGGCGTACGTGGTAGTTAAGCCGAAGAGGAACACCTTCCGCCCGGGCATGAGTGGAGCGCGAGGCTGTCAGTTATGAATGAATAAATAAATAAATGAAGAATGCCACCTTTCATTTCACAGGGCACACCGGACGGCGTACCAGCAGGTAAAAGTCGAAGTAATTAAATAAATACAAAAAGAAGTAATTGAATAAATACAAAAATAATGGCTGGGGAATAAAAAAAAAAAAAGTTTTAATAATAATTTGTTTTTTTTTTGTTATAACATGAATTTCACTCTCTCTCTCTCTACCCATATATATATATATATATATATATATATATATATATATATATATATATATTTTTTTTTTTTTTTTTAAGCAGTTTTGAAGGTGCGCCGCTACTTCGCACTTTTTTTTTTTAAGCATTTTTGAAGGTGCGCCGCTACTTCGCGGATTTTCAGTTTTCGCCGGTGGTCTCGGTCCCCATTAACCGCGATAACCGAGGGTTCACTGTATATTAAAAGGCTGAGTGTTGTATGAATAAAATAAACAAATTAGCTCAGTCAGAAAACCAAGTTTTAGTTGTCGTAGTTGCCCTTCTTGCAAGACAGCAATACACTATGGCAGAGATCCTCAATCCTGTTCCTCAAGGGCCGGTGTGTGCAGGTTTTCCATCTCTCCCTGCTGCAACACAGCTGATTCAAATGATCAGATAATCAGCAAGGTCTGCAGAAGCTAGATAACGATCGCTCAGGTGTGTTGCACCAGGGAGAGGTGGAAAACGGGCAGGACACCGGCCCTCGAGGAACAGGATTGAAGACCCCTGCACTATGGGGAGGTATTGGCTGTGGCAGTTTTTGGCATACATATTGTGGGCCGTTCTACCAAGTTCAGAAGAATGAAAACTTAAGTTTGTCATTTACGGTCCTTCATGCCAAAGACACACTCTTGTTGGAGCAACCATCAACTCTGGACATCCCCTGTCAAGATCAGGCATTACTGTCCTCTTGGGCAGTTTTTGTCTTACACGCTTAACTGAAGCATTATTAAGTATAGCGCCCTGGGAAAGTTTAACTGCTTATTGAACTTGGATGAAATTACAATATAGTCCACATTTAATCAGAAAACTAACATTTGGTGGAATGTTTTTTTGAAAACCGTCCAAATGGTTTGGTTCAACTTTTTCAGTTTGGTCCCCTTGTGTTTTGTCCGTGTCAGGGTTCGCCGGTAGGCGGGAAGGGGGTGGACCCAAAAGGCGAGGAAGCAGAGAATGGTGTAACGTAAAGGGAATTTATTGAGTGGCTCAAATAAGGAAAAAACAACGTGGCTGGGTGCAAGATAACAAAAGAAAACTAAACGTGACTAAACTGGTCAAAACCAACGATGAACAAAGAACTGTGACAAAAACTAAGGAACCATGGCGAGGGGGAGAACAGGAGCATGAACGGGATCAGGGAGCGATAGTGACAGTCCGAAGGGCGTAGCGGGAGCAGCGATGTCGGGAATGAAGGGCAATGCACCGACAATGGGTTGTCGGAGTGAGGTGTTTAAATAGTCCAGTAATCCGGGAAGCAGATGGGCATCAGGTGCGTGAGACTAACGGGGAACAGGTGCGTGGCTGGTGGGGAACGAGTGCTGAAGGGAACGCCCCACTCAGCTGACCAAATAAACAAAGGAGCACATGGCAGGAAGGTGAAGAACATAACAAAAACACTAACATGACCGACACGGATCATGACAGTTCGTCCTGTTTGTTGTGATTTACCAATGTGGTGAAGCAAGTATACAGTAGCACAAAGCCAAGATTGTGGCACGCATAGTTACAGCAGTGTATTATGCTTTATATTTGAGTGCTAAACAGAATATGCCATGTGCGTCCTAACCAGCCGATTATATACCTTTGTTACGTTGAAGCGAAAGAAGAAATTACAAATGCACTTCATCAAAAAAAAAAAAATGCTGTTAATATTATTGGTGATCTTGAAAAAGGTTTTGACGTCATACATTCCTACTTGGTATGCTCGAAAAACATGGCTTTTAGTGGGTTGTTGGATAGTGGTTAAATATTGATACAAGTATAGGGTGCTATGCCAAAAACAGGCAATCAAAAAAAATTAGAATTATATTCTTGTGGAGTCCTCCAGCGGTCTGTGCTGGGCCAAAACTCTTTAATTTGTATAACAATGTCATCTTTAACATATCTTAATTTTTATTTTCCCATTTTATTATTATTATCATATATTAGTAATAATTATAATGATTGTCAGGGTCGCCGGTTGGCGAGGAGGAGGGTGGACCCAAGAATGCGGGGAAGCCAGGCATAAGGGTAACTTAAAGGGGAATTTATTAAATTAATCAAGATGAGGACAAACAACATGGCGTGGACAAACAAACGTGGCAGGGTGCAAAATAACAAAGACAAGCTAAACGTGACAAAACTGGGTCAGGACGAGAACATAAACTGGGACGAAGTACAAAGGGACGTGAGCGAGGGCGAGAACAAAAACAAGTACATGAACATGAACGAGATCAATGCAAGAGTCATAAAGTCCGTAAGGCAGCAACAGGGAGCAAGCGGGATAATGATCCGACACTGGGTTGATGGCATGGGAAGCTTAAATAGTCCGGTAATCAGGGGAGCAGATGGGGATCAGGTGTGTGATGGGTAACGATGAGCAGGTGCGTGACTGGTGAGGACGAGTGCTGAGGGGAAACGCCCCACTCAGCTGACAAAACCAAAACAAAGTGCACATGGCAGGGAGGTGACGAAAACAATAACAAAACCGCATGCACACGAAAACAACAAAACCCCTGTCATGCCCGACGCGGATCATGACAGTACCCCCCCCTCAAGGGACGGATTCCAGACGTCCCACAAAAACACATCAACAAAACGAACCCCATGTCCATAAACGAGGGTGGGCGGAAGGGGTCGGGAGGTGGGACCACCACCCCGATACGAGGCCGGTCTGGCGGATTTCCGGGAGGCCAGACCAGCAAGTCCCTTCGTGGCTCTTCGGGCGGCCGTCCGGGTGGCCAGCCCAGCGAGTCCAGTTGTGCCCATTCGGGCGGACGTCCGGGAGGCCAACCCAGGGAGTCCGACTGTGGCCATTCAGGCGGACGTCCGGGAGGCCCAGATCGCCACATAGAATGCGCCGCCGAGGCTGAGATGAGAAGCGGCGGCGGGTCGAGGGGCGCAACCGAGGCAGGGGATTGGAGCGACGGCTGGTCGTCGAGCCCCGCCGAGTCAGGAACGTGGAACGGCGGATGGTGGTCGAGCCCCGCCGAGGCAGGAACGTGGCGCGGCGGCTGGTCGTCGAGCGTCGACGAGACAGGAACGTGGAGCGGCGGCTGGTCCTCGAGCCCCGCCGAGACAGGAACGTGGAGCGGCGGCTGGTCCTCGAGCCCCGCCGAGACAGGAACGTGGAGCGGCGGCTGGTCCTCGAGCCCCGCCGAGACAGGAACGTGGAGCGGCGGCTGGTCCTCGAGCCCCGCCGAGACAGGAACGTGGAGCGGCGGTGGACCGTCGGACGCCGCCGAGGCCGTGACGAGAAGCGGCGGCGCATCGTCGAAGGCCGCCGAGGCAGAGTCGAGAGGCGGCGGCGTGTCGTCGTCCACCACCACCGAGGCAGGAGCCAGGAGCGACCGTGGGTCGTCGAGCGCTGCCGGGGCAGGCCCTTGCAACGGGCGCAGGACAGGCTCCGCCGGAACGTGAGCTTGGGACGGACGCACAATGTGCTCCGCCGGAACGTGAACCTGGGGCGGACGCACAACGTGCTCCGCCTGAACGTGAACCTGGGGCGGACGCACAACGTGCTCCGCCTGAACGTGAACCTGGGGCGGACGCACAACGTGCTCCGCCTGAACGTGAACCTGGGGCGGACGCACAACGTGCTCCGCCTGAACGTGAACCTGGGACGGACGCACCACGTGCTCCGCCTGAACGTGAACCTGGGACGGACGCACAACGTGCTCCGCCTGAACGTGAACCTGGGACGGACGCACAACGCGCTCCGCCTGAACGTGAACCTGGGACGGACGCACAACGCGCTCCGCCGGGACATGGACTGGGGACGGACGCACAACGTGCTCCGCCGGGACATGGACTGGGGACGGACGCGGAACGTGCTCCGCCGCAACATGGACTTGGGGTGGACGCAGGACGCGCACCACCGGAACATGGACTTGGGGCGAACGCACGACGTGCACCGCCGCCACATGGACTTGGGCCATCGGCAGGGCGCCGGAACGGGGCTCAGCAGCTGACGAGGAGCCGAGACGGGGCTCAGCAGCTGACGAGGAGCCGGGACGGGGCTCAGCAGCTGACGAGGAGCCGGGACGGGGCTCAGCAGCTGACGAGGAGCCGGGACGGGGCTCAGCAGCTGACGAGAAGCCGGGACGGGGCTCAGCAGCTGGCGGGGAGCCTGAACGGGGCTCAGCAGCTGGCGGGGAGCCTGAACGGGGCTCAGCAGCTGGGGAGGAGCCAGAGTGGGACTCTGGAGGCTGCAGCGGACGAGGAACCGGCACGGGGGTCTTCCGCTGACGAGGAGCCGGCACTGGAGGCTGCAGCTGGCGAGGAGCCGGCACTGGGGGCTGCAACTGACGAGGAGCCGGCACTGGGGGCTGCAACTGACGAGGAGCCGGCACTGGGGGCTGCAGCTGACGAGGGGCCGGCACTGGAGGCTGCAGCTGACGAGGGGCCGGCACTGGAGGCTGCAGCTGACGAGGAGGCGGCGCTGGTTGCTGCAGCTGACGTGGAGGCGGCGTTGGTTGCTGCAGCTGACGTGGAGGCGGCGTGGGTTGCGCAGCTGACGTGGAGGCTGCAGCGGGCCGGGCGCAGCAGCCGGGCCGGGTGCAGCCGAAACGGGGAAACTGATCCCTATCAGCCTGCCGCCATAGGGAGTCAGGGGAACGGGAGACGCGAGGGACCGAGACTATGGGTGCTGGTGAACGTGAGCTATGATGCGCAAGGGGAATGTGATCAGGTGCGGAAAGCGACGGTGGACGAGGGGAGCGACGGGACCGTGACTTACGTGACTTTGGACGTGGTGAACAACGCGAGGTAACGTGGGAGGTGGTCTCAAAAAACTCAAATGACGAAGGTGACAGAAATGGTTGGGGGGGAGGAAGGTGACGGCTCAAAAATAACTCAGCGTTGCGCTGGGCGACTAAGAGAGTGGCAATATATTCAAAATCATAGTCGTGATCGGGATCGGAAAAAATGTGAGGGGCAAGGTGCTCAAAATCATACTCGTAACCGGACTTACTTGAATCGTGAGGGGGTGAAAAGGCTTGGTGCTCAAAATCATCGTCATAATCGGAATCAATAATCAGGTGAGGGGGTATGACAGGGAGGCCGTCGATTTTAATACCGTGAGACGCAGAGGAAGCAACAGACGAGGTACGGGGCTGGTCGGCAGGCTGATGAGGGCGGTTGTCCGATCGGCGACGACGATGACGTCGCCGAGAGCTTCCCGCAGGGTCCGTAGTTGGTCGGATCATTCTGTCAGGGTCGCCGGTTGGCGAGGAGGAGGGTGGACCCAAGAATGCGGGGAAGCCAGGCATAAGGGTAACTTAAAGGGGAATTTATTAAATTAATCAAGATGAGGACAAACAACGTGGCGTGGACAAACAAACGTGGCAGGGTGCAAAATAACAAAGACAAGCTAAACGTGACAAAACTGGGTCAGGACGAGAACATAAACTGGGACGAAGTACAAAGGGACGTGAGCGAGGGCGAGAACAAAAACAAGTACATGAACATGAACGAGATCAATGCAAGAGTCATAAAGTCCGTAAGGCAGCAACAGGGAGCAAGCGGGATAATGATCCGACACTGGGTTGATGGCATGGGAAGCTTAAATAGTCCGGTAATCAGGGGAGCAGATGGGGATCAGGTGTGTGATGGGTAACGATGAGCAGGTGCGTGACTGGTGAGGACGAGTGCTGAGGGGAAACGCCCCACTCAGCTGACAAAACCAAAACAAAGTGCACATGGCAGGGAGGTGACGAAAACAATAACAAAACCGCATGCACACGAAAACAACAAAACCCCTGTCATGCCCGACGCGGATCATGACAATGATATCATAATTACTGTGAACAATTAACTAAATGTGGGCTTTTTTTGTTGAATATGATGCTCATATATTTGCAGGGAGCCATGACTTAGTGGATGTACACGTTTATTGAACATTTTGCCATCCAATTAAAAAACATTTAATTGTGAATTTTGCCACAGCGCTCTGTCGTCTCAAACTTCACCAACTGTGGGTGCTAGCACACTATGTAATGCTCTCAGTCAGTCCAGCGCAGCGCCTATGAAAGTCACACAATCACAAAAGTTTTTCTTTCTTTCTTTTTTTTTTTACCACACTTATGCAGAAGGCCAAACACCTGTACAGTACATTGACATGAAGGCTCAGATCAGTCACCTGCCTGAACAGTGCTTCAAGTTAATTTATATCCCCAATCAAAAGCAGGTCCTCCGAAGCTCCCCAAGCACTGTGGCTGCACAAAGAGACTGACCAATATATTTACGAAGTTCATTAAGAGGGACTGTAATTCAGTTATTTGTGGATTATATTTGTGTTGAGCTATTTCTGTTTTCGGTAATTGAGAGCATGAAGCAATCAGGTAAGATGCCATTTTTGTTGAACTTTTTTTCTGCTGTTTTGTTTAGGAATCGAGGTTAGTAAATATATCTTTGCTTCATTTTTTTCCAGCCAAGTTTAGACAGTGGATTTGGGCAAAATTAACTGTGTTTTGTTTGCGATTTTGACCTTGGCAAACTGTGAAGGTGAAGGAGCTTTTCATTGAAAATTAGTATTGTTTCAACCCACGATTGTTATGGTTTTTTGGTGTCAACATACAGAGTTAATACAGTTCATTGCAAAAGGTTTTTACCGCTTTCATCACATTATGGTTTCATTTTATGTATTTTACATCCATATATATTATATTTCAGAAGCCCTGTGTTATAGCTGTCACATTACCCGCTGTGCGGCAGATATTTTATTGTACCATATTTTCGCGACCATAAGGGGCACTAAAAGTCGTACATTTTCTCCAAAATGGACGGGGTGCCTTATGATGTGGCACGTCTTATGTGTGCATCGAGTTCCAAAATCTGTAAATGTGTGATTTTGATGAGCGCCCCGCAGAACTGAATGGGAGCATTTCTTCCCGACACCCTGCTTATATCGAGGGAAGGCGGACGTGACTGAGGACAGCATGCAGACATTAAAGGGGGACAGGTGTGTGTGAAAGAGGTTGCGAAAGACACGCCACAAGTAAGTACTGGGGGTGTAAGGTTCCTCAACAAGTCTCATGTTTACAGTGCACAGGTATAATTTAACATAAAGTGTACTGTCATAAAATGGTCTATTTGTTTCTCAAACTCTGGCCCGCGGGCCCAATTTGGCTTACAGTGAAATTATATTTGGCCTGCGATGCTATACCAAATGACTACTATACAATTTTACATTGTCTGATAATAGTAACATTCAAAATGATAATAGTAATTTTTAAAACTAAACATTGTATTGCATTAATCAAACCACTAATAATGAAAAAAAAATCAGCATTTATATTGTTTTTAAAAAATTAACTGCATTAATAAAACCACTAATAATTTAAAAAACATCAGCATTTATATTGTTTTTAAAAAAAATTAATGCCGGCCAGCGGCTTTGTTCAAGTTTTACTTTTCAGCTCACTGTGTGTATGAGTTTTACACACCTGGCGTATAATATAATTATAGGCTCCTAATGATTTATAAACCTCCAGTTTATCTTTATTGTAAAAGTTTGTTTTTTGTATTAGATAGGTGTAAATGTCCAGCCATTCTTGTTAAGTCGTTCATCCAGTAAGTGAGGGCATTGGGGTCACTGATTATTGTCCCGTCAGTTAGTCAACTTGTTATAGTAACATTTACGGTTGTGGACAGTGAGTTTACTTACATACTCTCTTAAATGACCACTTTTTGCATCCATTCCTGTGTAAAGAATGTTGTTGAAAAATGCTGATGGGTGTTTTGTGCAAGTTGTTTTTGCCTGTCACATGTTTACAAACTGTGAAGGAGTCTTAAATAGGATGAATTGTGAATGTTAATTTGACCATTGACAATTCTGAATTTGTGAATGGATTGTGGACGCTTGGGCTAAAATGTCTACTTGCTATGTTATTCACGCTTTTGCAAAAGCTGTCATCATTTCTGAGGGGCGTGCACGGCACCGAGGCTGACGCCTACAATGACGTGAGGGAATCTGTCGTGTTAAATACTTCATTACTTCAACAAAATACAACCAAACTCAGTTTAGCTCTCGCTGCCTTTTTAAAAACATGCTAACGTATGTTTTTGTGTGCATGCATGCTACCGAATGGTTTAAGCTAACGTATGTTTTAACATGCATGCGCCCAGTAATACGGTGCATCGTATGCATGAGTTAAATAGAGAAAATGCACCCGAAACTGAACGGCTCCTTTTAATACAATGCACCTTCTGGTCATGAAAAAACAGTAGTTTACACACATTATGTTAAAGGTTGGTTGAATCCCTTGCCTGGGTGCAAAGTAAGGAGGGATTTCTATTGTGTGAAGGGATACTTGGCTATCCGAGTTGTTTTGAATTAGCCATGTGTTAATTCATGTGCGGTGTCCTGGAATTCTCCCTAAACAATTATGATTATTGTATCCTGGGAAGAACTTTAGCCCGTGCAGTGGATATGCACACTTAGATGATTGAATTGGGAGTGTAGCAGATTTCTTCCTTGTGAGGGGTAAATACGTAGTACGTATGTATATCAATTCCTTCAATATATTTGTTTTGCCATAAGGGATTGTGTTACCACCTGCTGTGGGAACTCGCTTGCCTTCATCAGTTAGGAATATTGGGTATGTGTCGGTGACATCTGCATGGATCATTCAGGGAGAAATTAGGTTTTTGAATCGTGCTGGCGGCAGCAAAGTCATGAGTTTCTATCAGACCCAATCATCTCTTATCAGCCTCATTGCAGCTTAAGGTGGACGTACTAAAGTAACTAACCAAGCAGCAAGAATAGTCTTAAGCCTGATTTGCTGATAGCCATCAAATGGTCCAGCACTTGATCTCATCCGTGAAGAAGTTTTACCGCATGAAATATTTCTATTCAGATCAGGTGCTCAACAGTTTAAAAAAAATACATTTATATTTAGAAATTGGTTTCCAATGCCTGTCGTACTTCATACAGTATTGTGTCATTTAAAATGTTATTTTGAGTGAGTTGTCATGGACTGCTTTGCCTTGCTTGTGCAGGAACACTCACTGAAGACGATCAGAGCTTGCAAATATATCATCATTCTTGGCACAGAAAGAGTGATGGAGAAAGAGTGATGACAAAGATTGCAGCACAGCATCCTTCATGAGGCACACATTAGGCAAGGGATGTTTGAGACCAATTTTTTTCATATCGACTCTTGAGTAGTTACCGATACCAATACCAAGTCCCTTTAGTACTTTTGACACCTAAAATAAAAAAAAAATGAATACAGTAACAGATAATTGTGAAGAAATAATTATATATCCTAGTATGACATTTTCCTATATGTAATTGATGGCAATTTTCTATTATCTTTTTGTATGTGTTCATAAAATACACAATTTGCATGGAGAGCACAACACAATTAATTCTAATAATGAAATAAAATGAAATAAATAATCCAGTGGCCAGGCACCAAAGTCTCAAACAAAATATGTGTTTGTACACGGGCATTTATGCCATTAGTTCCTGATCATAAAATATCCGATGCGTCACGAGTATCGATACCTTGAAATAAGTCCAGATAGCAGCTCATACTTGGTATTAGTCCTTGCCCATCCTTTCATAACACATTTGGAATGGTTGATTTCATCTCAAATGTTATGAAAAAGGTCATACATCATTGAATGGTGAACAATTTTTGCTTGCTGTGGTAAGCTTGCAAAATTAATACATTTCTGGTATTGCATTAGTTAGTTTGCAAGGCAAAGTGGTAATTGAGCAGGGTGTTTTGTTCTGAAATGATGTGCTAAAGATGTACACCTAATATGGCACAGTATTTGTTTTTGGCTTTGCAAAGTTTGCAAATTATTTCTTAAGTAAATAAATTGAGTTAATTGAGTTAAAATATTTAACTGCGTTAAAAATATATATATAAATAATTAATCTTGAGTTAACGCTTTTTTGACAGCCCTAATATATATAGATAATCATCCCCATATTGAATCATATACTGGAGCTTTGTTATATTCAGAACACACACACTCACATGTGCTCACATGCAAACACAAACTCAGCATTGCCAACACTGGGACTACAAAGGCAGGTGGGAGGGATCAAGAGGAGGATGGGGTGCAAGAGAAAGTGGGAGGGGGATGGGCATTCATGTTGGAAAAAGAATAAAAGCTATGGGAGGAGAGGATAGAAGAGTGGGGGAGGGAGGGATTATGAGGTCCAAAACTGAGAGCTTGCAAAAAAAAAAAAAAAAATAGAAGAGCTGCCACAGCAGAAGAAAAAAGCGAGCTAAAGCATGGGGGAAGTCATGGTGCGAGACGGCACGGATGGGATAAACAAAAAAATAAATAAAGAGACAACAGCCTTGTGATGAGCAGTGTGATGCCTTGGTTGCCAAGTGTGAAAGCTAAGTGAGAGAGTGATGTAATCATTTTTAATTGGCTCCAATTTTCATTAGAGCTTGATTGGCACTGTGGTACAGCCAATTATGTGAGACAACGTGATAGTAGCACACCACTTAGGTTTTTCACAGCCTGGAAAGAGGTCTGAGTAGGAGTCCCTGCTAGTAGAAGAGGTATTGCAGAGATGGACAATAACACATTTAACACAAAGCATTTGTTGTTTAGCAACTGTCAATTGCAGTTGAACAGTTCAAAGCTCCAAGTCTTATAAAAAAAATTATATATGTAAAAAAAACGAATGAAAAGTAATATATACATATTTCGCTTTTTTAAATTGATGAGTACATCAGAAAAATTCTTCCGTTGGAAGCCATTATACAGTCTTCCTTTTCTTTTCCAAATCCAGGCGTGGTTGAGTGCTTAAGAATACGGTGAGCCAACGTGGAGATCCCGATTCATACACTTGGCTGTGGTGCTCTTGAGAGCATGGCACAGAAACTCCAGAACTGCTCACCTTCTAAAAATATACTGTCAAATCTAAGCAACACTATTTTAACCCATAATTTCCTAGTTGTATTCAGCATTTTTTATTTCCAGACGCCAGCTCTTCTCTTTGTTGTGGATGTCATCGTTGTCATCACTGTTGTTGTGATGAAAAAACAGCAACATTTGCTTTTAAAATCAAAACTCAGGTCCTGAACCAGGCCTATAAATAGTCCAAGCAAATCTTCCCTTAAGAGATATTATTTATTTCTATATTGTGGAAACAAAGCACGTATACACAGTATCTGAAAAAAAAATGGTGGGCCCTAAGTTTTCATACATGTGGTTATAACATTAATTTCAGATACCCATCTTAGAGTGGTTGGCAAATAGACATATTTATCTTGCTTCATGTTTTTCTTTAAAAAAAATCCTGCAGTGTGGCTATTCTTGAATATGTGAATTTATGTGATCGCGATCCATCTGTCTTCAGACTGTCTCTCTGTGCCAGCTGCCGTCTGCATTCAATTCATCCACAGCTACGGCCAGAAGAGCCAGCTCTTTGTCGCCCATTGTTACTCCTTGATGGGAGGTTGGGCCTAATTGGCTAGAGTCCGTCTGTCACACACTATGGGCCTTTGAACATGTAAGAAGTATGGTGATTATTTTGTGGCTTTTTAGTTTGGGACTCTCCAAAACACTTGAGTGTTGACCTTGATACCCTCAGTGCACTATTGTTTGCCCTGATGGGCTGCATTAGCCGTCCAAAAAGGCAACTACAGTACCATGTGTGATGCCCTCTAAAAACACAGATATACTGTAAGTCACCTCCAGGGTATTCTCACATTTTATATTGCCGAAATGCAGTTATATTTTGCTCCTTATCATTAATTATAAACTAAGGCATGATAATTGATTGGAAATGTTAGAGCCACGGCGTGCGAGTAATTAATAAGCTAAACTGTATCCAATGCCTTAAATTAATATACCGTACATGCGCGGCAATTTATAAAGTATATGGGCTTTATATATGGGAATCGATGAATCCATGACCCACTATGTACAGCATTCATCCTATGTTGGTCTGCCGACAGCTCTTGCCGATTTGGCTGACATGGGGTGAGAGCCACAATACACTCTGAAAATATAGCTGGTCAGTCACAGGGCTGACACATAAGCGACAGATAGCTATCTTTTGTCACTATCTTGCGGATATTCATCCCCAAGCTCAGCCTCTGTGGTCCCAGCATGACAGACGGGGTTAAAGATGAAGGAATTACGAGGGCTGGTATTTTGGGTCGGGATGCGACCTGAACGGGAGTGTGATGGATGGAGCAAAGTTGAATTCAATTAAGATGTGACTGTGGTGTGAGGGATGAGATCGACCGACCCTATCATCTCTTTTCCACAGCACTGTCAGGTTCAATGGATGCTTCAGTCTACCTCAACATCTTACAAACCGACGGGGATCTTTCTGGAACTGGAGTTGTCACTATCCATAGAAGGCCACATGCAAAAAGTAATAACAGACACAACCCGACTGAATCGGGCTATTGAAACGAAATGACATTGGACAAAGCCATAGCTTGTGTTGGAATTTCGTTACCAAGCAAATGTAATTACTGGGGAATAAAGCCTTAATTGACTAAATGTACTCAATGCGTGTTCGTTTTCATAGTTAAGACTCAACAGTGATCCAAATTTGTTCCGATAGTCTCTTACATTCTCTGGAGTTCAGGAAATCGTACAAGTCAGATATCTGGGCTACTTTTCCTGTCCTTGTGCGAACCCAGATCAAAGATGAATGCAGACAGAAAAATGGTGATCCTAAAATGCAGCCCTCACATTTATATAGGGTCCCTCTCACTAGAAACATTTTTTTCAATCATATCTAATGTCGGTTGAAATCATTCTTTCTCCTTGTCCTCCGTCTCATGGGTCCAAGGCTCCCTTCGGGTCCTGTGGCTTATCCCAAGGCCCATGGTGCCCGTCTTTGCAAACTTGTCTGTGGGTGTGTGTGTTTGTGGTCAGATCTCAAATTGTTGTGTCTATTCTAATTACTTGCTAATTTATATGACGGCATACAGAAAGCGCTTTGTTACAGCTCCAGCTGTTGTGAAATGCGTTATATAAATAAAATTAAAATTGTATTGTATTGTATTGCACTGTGTGGGTGCCGCGATTGGGCCTTTGTGATCCACGTTGTGCCAACCTTGTGTCAATTTTGTTTTGTCTTTGGCTCTCATGTGTATGTGTCAGACGTGCTTTACAAGTGTAGAAAAGTGTGAAGTGTTGTCACTTACATATGCAGTTTGTGTGTGGTGCAATTGTGGAGTGTAGTTCATGAACAGTGTACAGAATTCAACACATTTGAACTAAGTAATATATGAATATAATATACAATAATTTGTCATTACTGTGCACGCTACTTATTTCGTTTGAGAAATGTTTTTTGTTTAATAAATGCTTAACGCCTGCAGCAAATATAAACCTGTTAATGATTGACACTCTGTCACGTAAATGCTTAAGCTAATTCCACTAACATAATACAATCCTTTACGAGTCGTCACTTGCAGGAAATGAAGGTGCTGAAGGAGTTGTTGAGTAATGATTTGGTCACCAAAGTGTTGTTGAGTTAGAACATGATGAAAGAGTCCGCCATCGCATGAACACACACAAACACAATATTTGTCTCATTCAACCGTAGTCTAGCTTTCTGCAGTCTACCTTTGACTCCCTCTCAGAGTAAGAGGATATTTGGCTGCGGAGGCGATGCAAATGTGTCTTGCTGTTGGTGCTTACATGGTTTTGACTTGTTTACAGTACAGTACATTTAGATTTATAATCCTGTACTTTAGACAAAGTGGTCTTGCAGCTGTCAGGTGGATGATGAGAGATTTTTGGACACGCAGCTAATTTAGCTGTATTTCGATTTGATGGGTGACGGTATAGTTTGCATGTTCTCCCTGTGTCTGCGTGGGTTTTCTCTGGGTACTCTGATTTCCTCCCACATTCCAAAAACATACATAGTAGGTTGATTGGACACTCTAAATTGCCCCTAGGTATGAATTGGAGTGTGGATGGTTGTTTGTCTATGTGTGCCCTGTGATTGGCTGGCAACCAGTTCAGGGTGTACCCCACCTACTGCCCGAAGACAGCTGGGATAGGCTCCAGCACCCCCCGTGATCCTAGTGAGGAGAAGCTGTACAGATAATGGATGGATGGATGGGTGACAGTATAATGCCTTCTTGTCAACGGTGGGTTTATTTGGAGAGTCAACAGTTCATACCATGTTGCCGCAGCATTCAGGTCTGATGAAGGATCGATTGTACTTGGCTTCTTGTCAACAGTGGCTTTGTTGGTTCTTTAAAACGCTTCTATGAAGTGGTCATTTCACCCGAATGGCCAAACAGTTTATTCTCCTGAGCCTTTCCAGATATGAATCCTTTACTTATCACACCCATCCCTACACTTAATCATTTGCTTCTGCAGCTTTTGATTTTGATGCAACAATGCACAACAGTTTTATCACAGCACATAAGACCTTGACACCAGAATATGCCATTTTCAGTACCAGATTTATTTCCAATTTCAATAATGTCATCTGAGACCAGTGTTGGATTGCCCACATATCTTTGGCTCCAGTGTTGTATTATTATTCACAGATAAAGAAAACATCAAGCCAAAATGACAAATCCTTTGTTTCATTTAATAGCACGTTGCATAAAATGTGGTATTCCAGCTTTCATCATCATCATAATCATAGCTGGCCCGCCGGCAAAGATGCTGTGCTTTAGTCGCAAATATGTCATGAATAAATGATTGCATATTTTTTGTATAGTTTCCCTGGAGCTTCTACTGCTTTTTGATGCATGTTCACCAGATTGAAATCTAGACCCTGACAAGAAGCCAATTCACAGCCAATCTGCTGCCCTGTGTTTGGTTGTTATAATCTTGAATCTCTATAATACACGGCCGCCCAATGTACAATGACGGGTGGCTTTCACTGCTGATAATATTAATTGGAATGCCATTTTTGACAAGAACATATTCTTGAGAAGAAATTTTCGGGGTTGACGTCCCCTTTAAGTCAATTAAAACCAACCAAGGTCACAGCATGCTTTAAAAGTGAACTGGTAAAATTGATGTCATGGAATATTGCTGTAGCGCAGTTTTTCCTTATTAGAAATGTAACATTTATTGTTGATCCTGGGCCAACTTAAGTATGCATATTCATTGAATTGTATTTTTGGTCCTTTATTTTACACGGTTAGTTACAAATTTAAGAAGAGGGGCACAATTTTCCCGTTGGTTGATACTGTCAAAATTACCATTGAATCGTTTAAAATAATATACTGTATATGGTAGTTTTTTGTGCATTTATTTGCAACAGAAACAATAACACACATTTATATGCAGTTCATTATGTATTTTTGTTGTTGGGCATCCAAGAAAACTTTTCTCTTCCTTTTTTTTTTCACCAGTGAGAAGATCTATTTAAGAAGACAAGACAAGAGTGACTGTCAGACCAAGATTGTCTGTACAGAGTATGAACTGCAGTCTTTTGTTTGTTTGTGGATTTGCTTGGGTTTTGCTTTTGTGCACAGAAACGATTGCACTGGGGTCAAGCCCCCTCTCACCTTATCTCCTGTACCTCCTCTCTTCTTCACACCAGCCATTCCAGTGGAAATGGGATGTAGAGCAATGAGAGCTTAACCCCAACCCCCACCATCGCAACCACCACACGCAGATGTTGCATGTCTGCAGCAGCTCTAAAACCCCCTAGACCCTCTTTTTCCTAAAACCTCCCTTTACACTGCGGATGAACCTCATGCCCCAATTTTCCATCTACCCAAACAGGCGTTAGGGAATCCTTTTGTGTCTGTAGGAAAAATGAATTGAATTAACGCATGGAACTGTAAAAAAAGTCCTTTTGCTCATTTTTTTTTTTTTACAAATAAGATGAAGGCACAGAAATAAAAAAGTGTTAAATGCTTTATGAATGAATATACAGCATAAGTCAAAGGGGAAAATTAAAAACTTCATAGCACTGGCAGACAGATATGTCCCAGTTTTTTTTTTTTTTACTTGTCACAAGAGCCCAAGTTTCACTCATCGAAGGTCTAAGAGTTGGTGCTACACGACATGAAATATGCAAGTAAATATGTCGTGTGTGCTTTTGGTGTGTGTGTTTGAGCAGTCAGTCTAGCTGGCCGCAAGCTTCAGTTAGTCCGCGCTGTGCCATCAGTCAGACGGATTTCGAGCGGCCACTCGCAGAGACCTTTGATTGCAGCTCTGTGCCTACAGAGGTTGAGGCTCTGCCCACTGAGACGCACAGCTCAGCCCTTCAGCTCACGCAGCAGCATCACATATTTCACGCTGAGACACAAAGGCAGGTTAGCAGGACAAATTCAAGCCTTTAGACAGCCCAAAATGAAGAAGAGGACAGCTTGATGTGCAGGGGGATTTATCTTTTCATATTTATTGAAGTTGTGCTTGCTTTTTTTACCCCTATTGTAAAGGTAAAACGGCAGTTGTTTGTCTGTATGTGTCCTGCAATTTCCAGTTCAGGGAGTGTCCCGGTTCCTGCCCAAAGTCAGCTGTGATAGACTGCAACACACCTGCCATCCTAGAGAGTAATAGTGTTCCAGAGAACGATTAGATGGCTCTTGAGCACATAGAATGAAGAGTGTATGGATTTCAGCAGTCTAGTGTCGTAAAAAAGTATTCACACCCCTTGCACTTTTTTCACACGACACAAACTTCAAAGTTAGCACAATTTTGAAGGTGCCGCGGGTTTCTCTTTGACCTCCTCCCAAATCAATGGCTTAGCCGGAATTTATGCACCAGTGTAGTTTATTTTGCAAACCTCCCAAAGTGCAGTGAAGATTTACCAGGAAGAAAAATGTAAAAAGTAAAACAGCAAAAAGTCAAAAATAGTATTTTACAAAAATATGTATATATTTACAAAATGTCATGTTTAGTATTTAGTTTCATGTAGCGATGGGCTCTCTGAAACCAAAGCTCCGGCGTTTGCTTCAAACCCGGAAATAAAATTGCCTCGGAACATTGTTCCGACGCTCCGTTCAGTCTGGAGAAAAACATGTGACCTGTGACGTCCGAAGCAATAACTGTTTCGTTTCATTCTCTAAATGAACTCTAGTAAACCCTCTGACTGTCTCCCCAACAGGGTGTGCGCGGTGACCTCTACGCTCACAATAATTATTTCAATTTATATAAATTACAAGGCGGCACGGTGGCCGACTGGTTAGCACGATGGACTCACAGTGAGAGACAGCATCGGACGTGGGTGCGATCCCGGCTCCGGCCATCCTGTGTGGAGTTTGCATGTTCTCCCCGTGCTTGCGTGGGTTTCTTCCGGGTACTCCGGTTTCCTCCCGCAGTCCAAAAACATGCATGGCAGGCCGATTGAACACTCTAAATTGCCCCTAGGTATGAGTGTGAGCGCGGATGGTTGTTCGTCTCTGTGTGCCCTGCAATTGGCTGGCAACCAGTTCAGGGTGTCCCCCGCCTACTGCCCGAAGATAGCTGGGATAGGCTCCAGCATCCGCCGCGACCCTAGTGAGGAGAAGCGGTACAGAAGATGGATGGATGGATATAAATTACAAACAACAGTTATGGTTTTTCGCCACCAGATGGCATTATCACTGAAGCTTTGAAGCTTCAAACCATTTTGAACCGATCGCTTCAAATGGTTCAGCGCTTCATAAAAGCTTCATTTGCCCATCACTAGTTTGATTTTTTTTTTTACCTTGTGTTTGGTGTGTCTCATCATGTTCATTGTCTCCACCTGTGTTCGTCTACCCAAGCCCCAATGTTAACTAATCAGATCCTTCCAGCCCTTTATGTCCTGTCCAGGTGCTCCTCGTTGTCTCGTTAATTTGTTTGTATTTACTTCGCTGTTTACTTTCAGTTCTTGTCGGTGCATTGTACTCTCACTTTTTTCCGTTAAGTCAAGTCCTTGTTTTTTGTTGCTCATAGTTATTTTGTACTCTCATATAAACTTCGCCTCATCAACCTCTCCCCTCAACCTTTCACAAAAACCTCTTATATATTTTCTAAGCCCCTCCCCTTGGGCATCAACTGACACAATTAGTCATTTGTTTACTTTTATTTTAGCGCAGTCATTTTATTCACATTTAGTTCCTACTATAAATTCAAATAATTATGGTTCCAAATTGATCATTAACCAGGAATAAAATAACATGTTCATGTATTGAACAAAATAACTTTCAGTTACCTGACCACTAAAACGAGCGAAAAAAGCGTATTGAAGCAATGGGGACGGTGCCCCTGTTTGCACTTACTTGATAGTGCGTTGTGTCGTGTCCGTCGTCTGCAGCGTCTCATAACAGGTGAGCGCGCGTGTGTGGGGGTCAGTCAATGTATGCTTCAAAACAAATGACGTGGTACTGATGTGGTGCCCGGTGTGTGTATTAAACGGGGTAGAAATGAAGGAATTAGCATGGAAATGTAATGTGTGCGCACAGTGCACACCTGCGGCACCGTGGCTATGTTTCCCAGTCCTTATTGACGGAGCTGCTTCGTCACAGAAGTGTAACGGAAAATTCTACAAAGTTTGCAAAATTCTGGGCAAAAAACAACAACAACAACAGCAGCAAAATAAAAATGGATGTGCATTTGTATTCAGTTTCCCTGCGTCAATAGTTGTAGAGCAGGGGTGGGCAAACTTTTTGATTGGCGGGCAACAATGGGTTCTAAAATTTGACAGAGGGGCCGGACCAGGAGCAGATGGATGGAGTGTTTTGGTAAACTCACCGCATCGAAGAAAAAAAAATACATAAAATTTTAGATGAAAGTGAAGAAAAGCATATATATATATATATATATATATATATATATATATATATTGTTCTGCCTTTCAGGCAAGGTTTATCTTATTTCTTTATGACGACCTTTATTTTGAAAGGCATGCTTTTATTTTGACGGACGTACCGTAAAGCAGGAAGTAGTGATGGCTAAACTATGTGTGGGAGGGGAATATAGATTGCGTAGTTGAGGAGGAAGGAGAGATCGCGTCGAGTGCAGCTGCGATCTAGCTGAAGTTTTTTGCTCCAATAGAGGCAACGCTTGTAAGTAACATGCCATATTGTTGTTTGTATGAATCTGGGCTTAACATTTGGGGGCTTTTGGTTCTGTGCTAGTGAGTTGCTGTTGAATTGGCAGCTAATTTGTTTTGTATTGTTTTCAAATGCATATGATACTGAGCAACGTGCCTGATGGGTTCATTTGTGTTTATTTTTAGTTTCACTCTTGCAACGGTGTCAAGATTTCCAATTAAAGGTGAAAAACAACCAAAGGACGTCTTGCATCATTCAAGAGTTTAGCTCGCTGTCTAGCGTAGACTATGCTCACCCACGTCTTCGCGAGGACAGTACAGTGAAAAAGCGGAATCATTTGGAGTTCTTTAAGTGAACGCACACCATAAAAGAAAATGGAAATACCTGACAACGCATCGTCAGTGCACACAAGAAGCACGAAAAGCTCTCGTTCTTTGGCATCCAGTGCAGCAATTCAAGCACGAGCAGAAGCGGAAGCAGCCAAGGCACGAGCCTCATTCGCTGAAGCGGAAGCAAAACTTAAAGTCGAAAGTGCAGAGCTAGAATTAGGAAAAGCCAAGTTAGAAGCTAAGCTTGGTGCCCTAGCGTTACAGAGGGAGGCTGCTGCAGCCATTGCCCAAGCTGAAGCCTTGGAAGCTGCTGAGGGACTGCAAGCAGGAAAGCCGGACTCTATCACACATGAACACTTGCAAAAGGATGTTGCAAAAAGAACTCAGGAATATGTGCAAACTCAAGTGGAGCTTAAGTCACAGCAAAGTCAGCATCAAGAAGCAGCCATCACGACAGCCCCTGGTCAAGTGTTACCTAATGAGAGTTTTGTCACATGGCAAGCCCCATCGCAAAAATGCTTAAATGCTGCAGCACAATCATTTATCCCTCCTGGAGCTGCCACACCCAACAGCATAGGACAAGAAACAGAACATCTTGCTCATTATTTGGCTCGCCGCGATTTGGTGAGTACAAGTCTCTACCAATTTGATGACATGCCCGAAGGTTATAGGGCATGGCGGTCATCTTTTGACAATGCTACTTTAAACATTGGACTAACTGCAACTGAAATGTTGGATTTATTGGTTAAGTGGCTCGGACCAGAGTCTAAAAAACATGTTCAGAGAATACGTTCAGTACATGCTAGTTATCCCAACATCGCTTTGGAAAAGGCCTGGGCACGGCTCCAGGATTGTTATGCTGCACCTGAAGTGACGGAAAGGTCGCTGTTCAAAAGACTTGATGAGTTCCCTACAATATCTGCAAAAGATTACACAAAGTTAAGAGACCTAGGTGATTTACTAATGGAGCTTCAAGGTGCAAAGGAAGAAGGATATTTGACAGGCTTGTCATACCTGGACACTGCCAGAGGCATTGGGCCCATAATAGAAAAACTCCCTTATGGGTTGCAAGATAAATGGCTCTCAGTTGGCTCAAAGTTTAAGGAAGAAAACAAAGGACTCTTTCCTTCATTTGATTTTTTTACCAGCTTCATCTGTGATGAAGCACGTAGGCGAAACGATCCAAGTTTTGCATTTACACGCACCACTGAGAGAACACACGAACGAAATAATGCATATAAAGTATCTGTTCATAAGAAGGAGATTGAAACAGTTGCAAGCATGCCAGCAAACTCGCATATAAAGTCACTAGCAAAGAAAAGCAATGGACTCGAAAAAAATTGTCCTATTCATAACAAAGCACATCCTTTAAGGAAATGTAGAGCATTCAGAGCAAAAAGCATTGAGGAGAGGAGAACTATTCTTAAAGAAAATGGCTTTTGTTTCAAATGTTGCACCTCTAGCAGCCATTTAGCAAAAGACTGTACAGCCCTTGTTAAGTGCACAGAATGTGACAGCACACGACATGACACTGCGATGCACCTTGGCCCACCTCAAGTCACTACTTCCACCAGGCCCACTCCACCAGCAAACGATGGCGGGGAGGAGGAACAACCTGCCACTGACACCACAGTAACCTCACAATGCACCCAAGTGTGTGGTCCAGGGCAAACAGGCAGATCGTGCTCTAAAATCTGTCTAGTCCGAGTGTATTACCAAGGTCTGCGCGAAAAAGCAGTCAACATGTATGCAATTTTGGACGACGAAAGTAATCGTTCACTGGTCCGTTCAGACTTTTTCGAACTGTTCGACATAAATAGCCAGCATATTCCCTACAAACTGAGAACTTGTGCTGGGCCTGTCGAGACATCAGGCCGCAAAGCTGAAGGTTTTTTTGTGGAATCTCTTGATGGAAAAATTGTGCTCACGCTTCCACCGCTCATTGAGTGCAACGAAATACTAAATGACCGCTCCGAAATCCCCACACCAAACGCTGCTTTAGTCCAACCACACCTAAGAAAAATTGCTCAGTACATCCCGGAGCTTGACCACAAAGCGGAAATTCTCATATTATTGGGAAGAGATATACTAAGGGTCCACAAAGTCCGCCAACAAATTAATGGACCTCACAACGCCCCATTTGCACAGAAATTAGATTTAGGATGGGTTTTGATCGGAGATGTGTGTCTTGGAAATGCACACAAACCCGCTGTGAACTCATATAAGACCAATGTGTTAGAAAATGGTCGTCCTCCTATTTGCACACCCTGCAACAGCTTCATTAGGCTGACAGAGAACGCTAGCCAAGGTGGGGAGCGTAAAAGCAAACCTTACAAATTGTCATCAGATGCTCTTGGACAGAACGTCTTCAATGAAACAAGTTCGGACAACAAAACCGGCCCATCCATTGAGAATACAATCTTCTTGATGGACAAAGAAATGTTCAAGGACGAGTCTAATCACTGGGTTGCACCCCTACCCTTCAAGCCACAACGTCATCTGCTCTCCAACAACCGCGAGTATGCCTTATCTCGCCTCAACTCACTGCAAAAAACATTGAATAGAAAGCCTAAGGTGAAAGATCAGTTTCTTGAATTCATGGACAAAATCTTTCAAAACAAGCATGCAGAGAAAGCCCCGCCCTTGAAGGAAACCATCCGCGATCAGCCCGAGGAGCAGCGGCAATGACAAATCATTACTGTCGGACAAGAAGCATTTCGCAGAGGAGGTGTCTCTCTGTGGGTTGGGCCCCTCGCTTGGGCATGATGTGCCACAGGAAGAGAAGTCCTGGGAGGAGCTGCTGGACGTCCACCAGGAGCAGCTGGAGAAGGAAATGCATGAGGCCAGAAAGATGGTGTTCCGCCTCCAGGCTTTGCTTCTCAACGGCTCCCTCCCAGAGGATGACCCAGGTGGATCTGTGAGCTTCGGAGACAACCGGGCAAACGGCGAGCAGCAGCTGGTTCTCACGCACAGCCGCCTGGACCAAAGCACGGAGGAGGCTCTTGATCTTAAACGGGAACTCCTGAGACACAAACAGGAGGTGCGCCATATTCAGGCCATCAAGGATGCCCTGCAGCAGCGGCTGACAGTGCAGGAGGATGGCGTGCTGCAACTAAAGCAGGAGCTACTGAGGAGCAACATGGCCAAAGATCAGCTGGAAGGGGAAAATGTGGTGCTCAAAGACAAGCTGAGCGAACGCAATAAATTACTTGGCGAGTATGAGCAGCAACTCGGGAGGAAGGACAGGATGCAGCAAAAGCACGACGAGGCTCAGCACAAAGCGCAGGTTGTTAGCCACAATCGGCCATTCAGGATTGAAGGTGGGTACAGCAGCTCTCCTCCTGCATTCCAGCACAGTGCACCCGGTGAGGAGCTGCAGCTGGTGAGGGAGGCCCTGCGTAGTTTAAGAGACAATTTCTCCGGCCACGACCCCCAGCATCACACCAGCAGGGCGTGTCAAGCCTCATGGACCGCCTGCACTCCGACGCCCAGCGACGGCACAACAGAGAGGAATTTAAAGCGCCCGGCCGCAGAGCCAACTCCTCAGACCGAGACTCATGGCCGCTGAGCTAAAAAATGGCACACTCTCACAGCAGCCCGGGGCGAGGTGACGCTGCGAGACTTCAAGGCCGCTGTGGACCGGCAAGGCAGCTTCAGATACCAATTCAAAGCTCTTGACCCGGAGTTTGGCACCGTGAAAATAGGAGATATCGTTCTTCTGAAGGACTGTCGAGTTGCTCGAAACGACTGGCCTCTGGCTAAGGTAACGGCCGGTGCACCAGGAAGAGATGGCAGAGTTCGAGAGGTTCAGCTGAGAGTGTCGGATCAAGGTTCTTTAAAAACCTATAAGAGACCTATTTCTGAAATTGTTCTTCTTTTGCCGGTTGATTGATTGTGTTAATATGTTGTTTGATGACCTGATAAGGTCAGGCGGGGAGTGTTCTGCCTTTCAGGCAAGGTTTATCTTATTTCTTTATGACGACCTTTATTTTGAAAGGCATGCTTTTATTTTGACGGACGTACCGTAAAGCAGGAAGTAGTGATGGCTAAACTATGTGTGGGAGGGGAATATAGATTGCGTAGTTGAGGAGGAAGGAGAGATCGCGTCGAGTGCAGCTGCGATCTAGCTGAAGTTTTTTGCTCCAATAGAGGCAACGCTTGTAAGTAACATGCCATATTGTTGTTTGTATGAATCTGGGCTTAACATTTGGGGGCTTTTGGTTCTGTGCTAGTGAGTTGCTGTTGAATTGGCAGCTAATTTGTTTTGTATTGTTTTCAAATGCATATGATACTGAGCAACGTGCCTGATGGGTTCATTTGTGTTTATTTTTAGTTTCACTCTTGCAACGGTGTCAAGATTTCCAATTAAAGGTGAAAAACAACCAAAGGACGTCTTGCATCATTCAAGAGTTTAGCTCGCTGTCTAGCGTAGACTATGCTCACCCACGTCTTCGCGAGGACAGTACAGTGAAAAAGCGGAATCATTTGGAGTTCTTTAAGTGAACGCACACCATAAAAGAAAATGGAAATACCTGACAACGCATCGTCAGTGCACACAAGAAGCACGAAAAGCTCTCGTTCTTTGGCATCCAGTGCAGCAATTCAAGCACGAGCAGAAGCGGAAGCAGCCAAGGCACGAGCCTCATTCGCTGAAGCGGAAGCAAAACTTAAAGTCGAAAGTGCAGAGCTAGAATTAGGAAAAGCCAAGTTAGAAGCTAAGCTTGGTGCCCTAGCGTTACAGAGGGAGGCTGCTGCAGCCATTGCCCAAGCTGAAGCCTTGGAAGCTGCTGAGGGACTGCAAGCAGGAAAGCCGGACTCTATCACACATGAACACTTGCAAAAGGATGTTGCAAAAAGAACTCAGGAATATGTGCAAACTCAAGTGGAGCTTAAGTCACAGCAAAGTCAGCATCAAGAAGCAGCCATCACGACAGCCCCTGGTCAAGTGTTACCTAATGAGAGTTTTGTCACATGGCAAGCCCCATCGCAAAAATGCTTAAATGCTGCAGCACAATCATTTATCCCTCCTGGAGCTGCCACACCCAACAGCATAGGACAAGAAACAGAACATCTTGCTCATTATTTGGCTCGCCGCGATTTGGTGAGTACAAGTCTCTACCAATTTGATGACATGCCCGAAGGTTATAGGGCATGGCGGTCATCTTTTGACAATGCTACTTTAAACATTGGACTAACTGCAACTGAAATGTTGGATTTATTGGTTAAGTGGCTCGGACCAGAGTCTAAAAAACATGTTCAGAGAATACGTTCAGTACATGCTAGTTATCCCAACATCGCTTTGGAAAAGGCCTGGGCACGGCTCCAGGATTGTTATGCTGCACCTGAAGTGACGGAAAGGTCGCTGTTCAAAAGACTTGATGAGTTCCCTACAATATCTGCAAAAGATTACACAAAGTTAAGAGACCTAGGTGATTTACTAATGGAGCTTCAAGGTGCAAAGGAAGAAGGATATTTGACAGGCTTGTCATACCTGGACACTGCCAGAGGCATTGGGCCCATAATAGAAAAACTCCCTTATGGGTTGCAAGATAAATGGCTCTCAGTTGGCTCAAAGTTTAAGGAAGAAAACAAAGGACTCTTTCCTTCATTTGATTTTTTTACCAGCTTCATCTGTGATGAAGCACGTAGGCGAAACGATCCAAGTTTTGCATTTACACGCACCACTGAGAGAACACACGAACGAAATAATGCATATAAAGTATCTGTTCATAAGAAGGAGATTGAAACAGTTGCAAGCATGCCAGCAAACTCGCATATAAAGTCACTAGCAAAGAAAAGCAATGGACTCGAAAAAAATTGTCCTATTCATAACAAAGCACATCCTTTAAGGAAATGTAGAGCATTCAGAGCAAAAAGCATTGAGGAGAGGAGAACTATTCTTAAAGAAAATGGCTTTTGTTTCAAATGTTGCACCTCTAGCAGCCATTTAGCAAAAGACTGTACAGCCCTTGTTAAGTGCACAGAATGTGACAGCACACGACATGACACTGCGATGCACCTTGGCCCACCTCAAGTCACTACTTCCACCAGGCCCACTCCACCAGCAAACGATGGCGGGGAGGAGGAACAACCTGCCACTGACACCACAGTAACCTCACAATGCACCCAAGTGTGTGGTCCAGGGCAAACAGGCAGATCGTGCTCTAAAATCTGTCTAGTCCGAGTGTATTACCAAGGTCTGCGCGAAAAAGCAGTCAACATGTATGCAATTTTGGACGACGAAAGTAATCGTTCACTGGTCCGTTCAGACTTTTTCGAACTGTTCGACATAAATAGCCAGCATATTCCCTACAAACTGAGAACTTGTGCTGGGCCTGTCGAGACATCAGGCCGCAAAGCTGAAGGTTTTTTTGTGGAATCTCTTGATGGAAAAATTGTGCTCACGCTTCCACCGCTCATTGAGTGCAACGAAATACTAAATGACCGCTCCGAAATCCCCACACCAAACGCTGCTTTAGTCCAACCACACCTAAGAAAAATTGCTCAGTACATCCCGGAGCTTGACCACAAAGCGGAAATTCTCATATTATTGGGAAGAGATATACTAAGGGTCCACAAAGTCCGCCAACAAATTAATGGACCTCACAACGCCCCATTTGCACAGAAATTAGATTTAGGATGGGTTTTGATCGGAGATGTGTGTCTTGGAAATGCACACAAACCCGCTGTGAACTCATATAAGACCAATGTGTTAGAAAATGGTCGTCCTCCTATTTGCACACCCTGCAACAGCTTCATTAGGCTGACAGAGAACGCTAGCCAAGGTGGGGAGCGTAAAAGCAAACCTTACAAATTGTCATCAGATGCTCTTGGACAGAACGTCTTCAATGAAACAAGTTCGGACAACAAAACCGGCCCATCCATTGAGAATACAATCTTCTTGATGGACAAAGAAATGTTCAAGGACGAGTCTAATCACTGGGTTGCACCCCTACCCTTCAAGCCACAACGTCATCTGCTCTCCAACAACCGCGAGTATGCCTTATCTCGCCTCAACTCACTGCAAAAAACATTGAATAGAAAGCCTAAGGTGAAAGATCAGTTTCTTGAATTCATGGACAAAATCTTTCAAAACAAGCATGCAGAGAAAGCCCCGCCCTTGAAGGAAACCATCCGCGATCAGCCCGAGGAGCAGCGGCAATGACAAATCATTACTGTCGGACAAGAAGCATTTCGCAGAGGAGGTGTCTCTCTGTGGGTTGGGCCCCTCGCTTGGGCATGATGTGCCACAGGAAGAGAAGTCCTGGGAGGAGCTGCTGGACGTCCACCAGGAGCAGCTGGAGAAGGAAATGCATGAGGCCAGAAAGATGGTGTTCCGCCTCCAGGCTTTGCTTCTCAACGGCTCCCTCCCAGAGGATGACCCAGGTGGATCTGTGAGCTTCGGAGACAACCGGGCAAACGGCGAGCAGCAGCTGGTTCTCACGCACAGCCGCCTGGACCAAAGCACGGAGGAGGCTCTTGATCTTAAACGGGAACTCCTGAGACACAAACAGGAGGTGCGCCATATTCAGGCCATCAAGGATGCCCTGCAGCAGCGGCTGACAGTGCAGGAGGATGGCGTGCTGCAACTAAAGCAGGAGCTACTGAGGAGCAACATGGCCAAAGATCAGCTGGAAGGGGAAAATGTGGTGCTCAAAGACAAGCTGAGCGAACGCAATAAATTACTTGGCGAGTATGAGCAGCAACTCGGGAGGAAGGACAGGATGCAGCAAAAGCACGACGAGGCTCAGCACAAAGCGCAGGTTGTTAGCCACAATCGGCCATTCAGGATTGAAGGTGGGTACAGCAGCTCTCCTCCTGCATTCCAGCACAGTGCACCCGGTGAGGAGCTGCAGCTGGTGAGGGAGGCCCTGCGTAGTTTAAGAGACAATTTCTCCGGCCACGACCCCCAGCATCACACCAGCAGGGCGTGTCAAGCCTCATGGACCGCCTGCACTCCGACGCCCAGCGACGGCACAACAGAGAGGAATTTAAAGCGCCCGGCCGCAGAGCCAACTCCTCAGACCGAGACTCATGGCCGCTGAGCTAAAAAATGGCACACTCTCACAGCAGCCCGGGGCGAGGTGACGCTGCGAGACTTCAAGGCCGCTGTGGACCGGCAAGGCAGCTTCAGATACCAATTCAAAGCTCTTGACCCGGAGTTTGGCACCGTGAAAATAGGAGATATCGTTCTTCTGAAGGACTGTCGAGTTGCTCGAAACGACTGGCCTCTGGCTAAGGTAACGGCCGGTGCACCAGGAAGAGATGGCAGAGTTCGAGAGGTTCAGCTGAGAGTGTCGGATCAAGGTTCTTTAAAAACCTATAAGAGACCTATTTCTGAAATTGTTCTTCTTTTGCCGGTTGATTGATTGTGTTAATATGTTGTTTGATGACCTGATAAGGTCAGGCGGGGAGTGTTCTGCCTTTCAGGCAAGGTTTATCTTATTTCTTTATGACGACCTTTATTTTGAAAGGCATGCTTTTATTTTGACGGACGTACCGTAAAGCAGGAAGTAGTGATGGCTAAACTATGTGTGGGAGGGGAATATAGATTGCGTAGTTGAGGAGGAAGGAGAGATCGCGTCGAGTGCAGCTGCGATCTAGCTGAAGTTTTTTGCTCCAATAGAGGCAACGCTTGTAAGTAACATGCCATATTGTTGTTTGTATGAATCTGGGGTTAACATTTGGGGGCTTTTGGTTCTGTGCTAGTGAGTTGCTGTTGAATTGGCAGCTAATTTGTTTTGTATTGTTTTCAAATGCATATGATACTGAGCAACGTGCCTGATGGGTTCATTTGTGTTTATTTTTAGTTTCACTCTTGCAACGGTGTCAAGATTTCCAATTAAAGGTGAAAAACAACCAAAGGACGTCTTGCATCATTCAAGAGTTTAGCTCGCTGTCTAGCGTAGACTATGCTCACCCACGTCTTCGCGAGGACAGTACATATATATATATATATATGTAAATTCTTCCTTATCTTCTTTAAGATGCAAGTCGTCACAGGCCGAAAGAGGAGCTGGCCTTTGTTCTGAAACAACGCAGGCTTGGACTGCAATTGCCCCATATCTAACCCTTGGATATTGAAAGACAACAGACAAAACCTCACGCCACTGATTTAAATCGTCTCTTTAGTAAAAAAAAAAAAAACAACTCATGCAATGGTTGATGTAGCCTACTTTAAAATCTTGTTGTTGTTGTTGTTGTTGTTCTTCTTCTTCTTATTATTATTATTATTATGATTAAAGAAGCTGTTGATGCGCCATAATTATTTTTTACCAACAGTGAGGCTCTGGAATGTACAGTTAAGTTCCAAATCAGCCACTTTGAGCCACAGTCTGTCAGGGTTGAGGAAGGTGAGGACCCAAACGCAAGGAAGCAAGGCAGGGGTAACTTAAAGGGCATTTAATTAACAGAAAACTAAGGCAAACAGGGAACTTGGAAAGACTAAACAACGACAGGAAACTAATGATCGGGACAGGAACAGGGGACAGGAACAGGCGACAGGAACAGGCAACAGGGACAAGCGACAGGGACAAGCGACAGTGAAAATGACAATGAACCAACAAGAACTGAAAGCAACCAGGGAACTAAATACACACAAATTGACGAGACAACGAGGAGCACCTGGACAAGACATGGAGGGTTGGAAGGACCAGATTGGTTAACACTAGGGCTTGGGTAAACGAGCACAGGTGGACACAATAGACAAGACAAGACAAGAGACATGAAGAAGGCCAAAACATGAAACCAAATACTAAACCAAAAATAACAAATACAAATCATGACACAGACAACTCCAGTCACAAACACTGAAGCGTGTATTTAGCCCTTGGGCTGTAATTTGTCTCCTGTCATTCCTCTCAATGGAGATTGGGGAGTATTAACATACATAGCCTACACTAGATTATTACTGGAAAGTAGGTTAAGATGAATGTTTGGGAGCTGTACCTAATGCGAGCATTTGTTGCCTTTGAATGGATTGGAATGAAAGAACAAAACATGCCATGGCAACAATACAGTAGTTTGTCCAAACTGTGTGTGTGTGTTGGGGTGGTGATTTGCTTGTGGTATTAATGCCTTTGCTGCTTATCTCTTTGTATGAGCTTTAAAACTGTTCAATAAATACCTCATAACTCGTGGGAGAGTCACATTATTTATGCAGAGTTTTTTATCCGGTTCTAACATGGGCCCTAAATGTCACACAATTTTCTGATTAAATCTGATTGACATTTAGCAGAAATAGGTAAAATAGGGGGGGTAAGACTTTCTTTTTTAGGACTCAATTCCAAATGTAGTGGGGAGGAAGTAATGAGGGATGATGTCATAGACAGCTGCTACAGCATGTTATGTTGTTCTGCTCATCGTAGAAAGTACGCTGTTTGGTTCGCAAAATATTCATGTATACTCAAGTATTCTTTTTCTTGTTCTTCATATATAGTCTTATGAGAAAGTAAACCCATACATTCATGGGATAGAATGAAATTAACATTACTGTGTATTTTTAGCTTTTGCTCCATTTCACCTGGAATTGTGCAAATGGCAAATTCACTGTAGCCTAGGCCTTGTTAGCAATCCCATTGTGAGTAGAATAGAATTTAGCACTTGCAGGTTTTCTAGATTGACTTTTGTCATTTTCAAGACAGTGTTTCTGATGTGTTTGTTCAATTTCATCAGAGTAGCAATTTCAAAATGAGCATTATCAAACGGATTAGTAATAATCTAATCCTGAATGTTATACAGAGAGTGTGATTTATCATATTGTGTGAGCAGCAGGCACAACAGAAGGTGTTCCTCTAAATAACAACAACATGGCTCTGGTTCAGTGTATGTTACTTTTATTTGAGAATTATATTAGCACTATTTAATTCCTCCTTTTTTCTGATATGATCCCATGCTTAGAAAAAAAAACTTTTCTCCGTATCTTTGTCTATTCACCTCAGACAAAATGATCCCAGTGACTCATCAGGGATTTTTTTCTCAGCATTCTTTCTTTGACTTTCTTCTTATGGAAAAATATATTTCTCTGTATAATGGTATCCATAATTTTTTTTATACATAAGTGTTCCGTCATCTGTGTCAAGTATAGCTGGGTTTTAAAATTATTTTATGATGACTTTTGTCCTCAATCTACTGTAAAACCAAATTTTAGGCAATAATTTTTACAATTCTACGCGCTAGTGCAGAGGTGTCAAACGCGGGTCGAATTAGGCCCATAACAGTACGGCCTGACTGAACAAACAACCACACCAAATGGCTGATGTATGTATGATATATATCTATACCTAAATCAAAACACTTTGCCAATACCATCAAATATTTTCATTTGTATTGATCATTTCAATGAAGTGATCAATCTCGAAACCAAATTCCTTTTTAAATTATTATTTACGAATCATGCTCAAACTAGCATAGCAAATTCAACGAGGAACTGGCTTCAATCTCACCATTTAATACACAAACTTAAGTCACGGTTTGATTTATTAAAAAAAATAAAAATAAAAACATGTGCTACATAAATCAAACATAAATGTTTTAAATATGACACATTCTGTTACTGGTAACAAACGCATATGGCAAGGATTAACGTCCTTAAAACGCCATTGATTAAATGCATTGCAGCACACAATGCATTCTGAGAACCGTGGATGTGCAAATGAGGTGGATGTGACATAAAACGTTAAAACTCGTACAGGCAAAGTGAAAGTGTTGGCGCCGTCCATGTTCATGAATGTCACAAAAATAAGTTATTGCAATGCACACGCATTACTTTTGATGGCTGGCATCAATATTTGTGAGCTGGGGTGCTCTTTATTGTGGCAATTGACGCGCTCTTCAATTGGTAACAAGCGAATAGTGTGATTATTGCTGACATGATGGAAAGTGGGGAACGACACTCGCGTTTACATTTGCATTGAGCTTCATTGCTCAGCGAAGGTAAAAGCCCTCGATCGCCGCAAAGAGATTCACAGTGGGCGGGGGTCGCAATCTGGGCCAGCACCGGACATTCGGCTCAACCTTGTAGTGCTCTTTTTTCATTATTTATTTAATTATTTGGCTTAGCTTAGTTTAATTTGGCACACAGCTCTCCAGTATTCAGTGTGGCAAAACTTTCTTCTTTGTGAGTTTTCTTTTTTTTTTCTGTCAAAGAGACTTCCAGGACGTCGTTACGTGGGTGCCACCCAGTATTCAGACTGAGTCATCACAGTTGAATGAAACGTCTGCTGAACAACAAGATGACAAACGTGTGTTGGCAAAACTAAAATGGTAAATGGGAGGATTTGCCAATATTACTTGAAGCCTTGCTTATATTCAATTGAATTCTTGGCACTTCATTTTATTCCTTGAAAACATATTTTGATAGGGACTTCTTCCTGCCATGGATAGTTGAACTTCATTGTATTTATTGATTGTTAGTTCATATTATTCATATTCATACAAATTGTGTATTTTATGAAATAAAAGGCGCACTACACCCTGAACTGGTCGCCAGCCAGTCACAGAGCAGACATAGACACCATCACTGAGTGGGAACTGAACCCACACTGCCCGCACACGACTCAGGCGAGTGTACCACTACACCATCAGTGAATTATCCGGGTCATAGGGCGCTCTTTAAAGTCCCTAATCTTCCCCAAAACAATCAAAGCGCCTTGTAAAGCGACACACCCATTATATGGACTAAGCATCACTTGCGACCATCAACCCTTTTACTCATTGGGCTGTTCGGAGTGCATGTTAGCACACCCTGCTGGACAAAGTCTGAGTCATCTGTGCTTCTAATTGACCGTGACTTATACATTATGTGACTATGGTGTTTGGGTGATGGTGTAGGAGAAAGCTGGACAAAAGGGCAGCTGTCCACAATGTTGTAGTCTGTCTTATCATTTATGTTATTGCAAGCAAGAAACGTCCCAGGTTTAGACAAATAGACTGCAAAAAGCCCAAAGCACAACAGCACATCTCTCAAACAGCCATGCACATCTCTCTAAACAGCCATGTGATTGGCTGAGTCTGAGTGGCTCCCAAGAAGCCATTGCTGTAATTGGCTAAGGCTGAGTGGCTCCCAAGAAGCCATTGCTATAATCTTTTTGTGTTACTTTTATTTCTTTTGATGGCATGAGAGATACATGTTTTGTGTTAATCTTATTTCTTTGTTTCATTGTTTGCTTGTATGCTGAGCTTTTTTTTTGGTTTTGATTTGAAACCGTGACTCTAAGGAGTGTGGTGACCAGTGAAGTCCCTCCCCTGACATTGTCTAGTAGACTATTGCCAAGATACCTTGTATTGGTTAGAGTCATTGTTATTGGCAATGATTCCTAATAGTTTCATGACATCAGTCATTGAAATGGGGTGATACCTCTGGCAACATTCCCTCTTGGGGGAATGAGTCCTGGTGAGCTGAGGCGAGCAGCCGAGCCAGCGCTGAGCTAGCAGCTGAGCTAACGCTAGCAGCTGAGCTAGCAAGACAGTTGAACTAGCGCAAGGCAGTTGAACTAGCGCCTTGTAGTGCGGCGCGCCTAGTATATGCATTAAATACGGAAATAGCACCCTCAACTGGTGTTGCGAGCTGAGCTATCACCTTGTAGTGCGGCGCGCCTAGTCTATGCATTAAATACGGAAATAGCACCCTCAACTGGTGTTGTGCCCTTTGATGCAGCGCGTCTTATGACCGTAAAAATACGGTATTTAAATATATATGTATGTATATTTACAGTTGACCAGGACAGCATGCAAATGGAACTAAGATGCATATTTATTTTACTGGTCCGGCCCAGTTATAGATTTCACTTCGTTACATATTTTTGTTGCCAATTTAAAAACAAATATTTACTTTATTTCTAGCGCAGTTTCCACAGGAATAAAATCATTATTAGGCTTGTCTTTTGCTTGCTGCTCATAAATCGTCTTTCTTCTTTGGTCTTATTATATAATTCCAACAGAGATGGAACTGTTCTGTATACACTAAGTCATATATCTTTTGCTCCTCCCTTTCATGACAACTTGCATCTAATTTGACCTGACATGGTTACGGTTTCGAATTTAAGATTAGCGGTCTTGTCATCATTACATTCGGCACTCTTCCCTTCTTTCTGCTTGTCCTTTTCTATCTATCTTAGCCAATTATCTCACTGTTATAATGGCAGAGCTTCATTCCCCTTTGTGAAACAGCACCACCACTTATATTGTTAATTCTGAGTGATCATAAGAACTTGAGCAAGCATGAATTTTATTGATGATTAATCAGGACTTGTTTATAGCACATTCATTGAACAACAAGAAACTTCACAATAGCGGAAAATCTAACAGGAAAGTAGTAACTGGGGCCAGGAAAGTATGTTGAAGTGATATACTATATCTCGACAGTTGCAATATATGTTTTTTTTATGTCGAGGAGAAGCTCAGTTTGGCTTGGGTTGTTAGCAGGGTTTTAAATTAAGTTTTTTGATCACAGACAATCCGACTGGTGACTAAAGTTACCAGCTAAACAAAATTTCCACTGGCCTTTTTTTTTTAAACTTTAGCACTGCTGTTTTTTATCTACCTTACTTGCGCTGGTTGCACTTTCGACTTTATTGTGAAATACAGGCACTCATGCTGCCAATGGATGTATTAAATGTCATTTTTTAGAATTACGGCAAACTGTGTCCAAACTGCCGCTATTCATTTTAGCAGCTTGCAACACACACTTAAGCAGTGATTCTCAAATAGTGGGTGCGATGGTGCGATACTGAGGAGGGAACTTGGGACCCTGGGGAACAAGCTTTTTTTCCCGCCGTAGTACGCCTGAATGATGCATCGTTTTGGGACCGAAAAAGGCGATCTCAGACAACGTGAGTTTGAGCTCGTCAAAGCTGTTTGTGCCCCTCGTTCACGCAGTACTGGTTTAAAAAAAAGCGTCCCCCTGTCACGCAGTACTGATTTAAAAAAAAAAAGCGTCGCCCCGTCGCTCGTAGTCCCGGAAGTGATTTCTTTACTTAAATGCTCTGCGCCAAGCTATCTTGCGCCGCAGCAGAACGGCCTTTATTTGAACCATATGTATATATGGCAAATAAACGACTCTGTAAACAAGTAGCGTTCTAAACGAGGAGGCGAGCAAGGAGGCGCTAAACGCGCTAAACGCTAAAATGAATTGCTTCGATGTATACTCGACTTTTAACAGAAGTCAGATTTGGACCGCGTTTGGCAGCTATGAACAGAAATGTTGTATTGCAACCATTACGTATCTAAACATCAAATAAGACGGCGGCTACGATAGCAAATTAGCAGACGCTCTCAGGCTGACGTTACCACAACGAACAGGTTCGACGTCAAACGTATTGTAAACATTAAAAAAAAACTTAAGAGTAGACATTAAAACTTTTGCTTAATGTTATTTATATAGAATTTTTGTTTAAAATCCTCCTGGCTCTTTTTGTCTTTTCTATATTATGTACGTATTAATAACTGTTTGGTTTGTTCATGTTAACAAAGTTTAAAAAAACAAAACAAAAACGTATAGTAAATATTTATCATCTCATCAATATTTGCGCAGCAGTAATGAGTTTCAAGATCCTCACAATAATCGTTCTCAAAATTATATATATTTTTTTATCAATTTTGCTTTGTTAAGGGATATTTTATTGACAATCTAGCACCAATATACAAAGAACATGTACATTAGTACAAATGTAAAAAAAATGATGGTGGGGGCGCGAATTGTTTTCTTCTTGGTAGGGGGGGGGTGCGTGACAGGAAATAATTGAGAAGCACAGTATCGCCTGCCTTGTACTACAGTGCTATTACCCTATACCAGAGGTATTCAATTAAAAGTCACAGAGGTCCACAACAAAAATTTCTTCCAATTTAAAAGGTCCGAACCAAAGTCCAACGTCCCGAAATATCTAGCCTATGTTCACATTTTTATATAGTTTCAATATTTAGTCATTTTCAACAGAGCGCACTTATATACTAAAAATTTAGCAATGTTCCCATTAAACACCTTTGCCAGTCAAACAAATATAAGGCGTTTATTTCACATTCAAGAAAATGTGGCTCCAGGAAGGGTGCCACTACCAGAAAAAAGCAGTAAAATATCTCCTGCAGAAATATATCAAGTGCTAAGCATTGAGTAAACATCTTTTACGTTTTTTTTTTTAAATCAAAGAGTTATCAGCCTAAAAAAAGCGGAAAGCCTAATTATCGAAGTAACCAGGTCAACATGTTCAGTACACAATCAATATAAATGGCTGTCCTCATGAAAAACTAATTCAAAATGAGCTTTGACACCACTTTTTCTTTTGAATATTTTTTTAACTCCTCTTAATGAGAAAAATGAGTTTGTGACTGCCCTGCCAGTGACTTAAATCTGGGTTGGAACGGAGTCAGGGCCATTGGGATTTGGTAGATTATTTCACACATCTGGGCTTAGTGTTTTCCTTTAAATAATGTTTGTGCAACCACATGTAAGCACTCCTTCACAACTTCCCCATCACTTGAACGTTTTTTTATGTTTCCCCAAAATCCATGATACTTTTACTGAATATTCGTTTGCATGCTGCTGGGATGTAAACAGAAATGTAAAAATCTCTTATACTGCACTCAAAGTTTGATGTTTTTGCGTGCGCTCACCTCAAACGTCAGCGGATAACTGTTCATAAAAGGGCGATGCTTTGTTTCGTTGTGGCGCTTCGCAATGTTGCGACGGTTTCGGAGCATATGATGCACACTGGTTTTAAATTGGCTGCAGCCAGATCGAAACTAAATTTCTCCGTCCATTCATTTAAAACAAGACTCATCGACCTCACTAACTTTTTAGCAAGGCATACTGTCAGCAGCACTCTCTTCCGGTCTGCTGCGCAATTGGCAGTGGATCGTAAACAAAAGATTTGATTGGCTCAAATCAGTGACGCCTTTTCCGTATTTACTAGAATTGCAGCGCCAACGTTTGCGAATGCGCCCTGAAAAAAATTCATCATAGATTGGCCATGGGTCCGGTCCGAACCATCCGGATCCGGAACGCGGTCCGCCATTTGGTGATGCCTGCCCTATACACTGAGTGGCAAATTTATCATCTCCCACTTCTTTATTTTCAACCAATCAGTCATTATTTGATGAGTCCGCCTGCATTGTTTTGCTTTATTACCTCGCTATTTTCCCCTGACTATACACTATATATAAAAATAAATACCTACACTGGTGAATTTTCTACAAATGTATTTCTATTAATATTTCACGTTTTCACTCTGATTTTCTCACAGGATTATTTTTCTAACCATTTATATCAACTTTATGAATTTGAATTTCTAACTTATTTTTTCTTTCAGTGGAGAGCTTTATTTTTAGAAAACCTCACGCAAACAAATTCACGTTTGTGTAAAGGAGTATACACTGCATGGATGGGTGAACCTGCTGTGTTGTAGACAGACGAAAGCAGAGCAATTTGGTAACCTAGTTCAGATTAGCAGCAGGCACAGCATGTGTTTACAATGTGCCTGTTGCGGTCACACGCGTTTGCTTGTTATATAAAATACGGAACATATACTAATGTCAGCTGGTTATTGGCATTTGAGTTGACTCCGTGTTGATTTATTTGATGCATCAATCTTGGCAATAGACATATTTTGTTTAACTCACCCAATTATGGCACTGAGGCGACTTTTAATTCAACAAAGTTAAGCCACACGTGATCAGCACCGTATGTGTCAGGTTTTCGCATGGTGGAGGATTTAGAAGTGGAGGCCCCAAATGCAGGGAATTGAGGCAGGGGTAACTTAAAGGGTATTTAATTGAATAAAACAAAAAAGTGAACAAATATATCAAAGTACAAAACAAGGATCAAAGTAACTTAACATTTACCAGAAATGGGACTTGGTCGTGGCATGGACAAAAGGCACTTGACAACACGACAGGAGACACAAAAGGAGCATAAGGTAAAAAACAAGAATCTAAATACTAAACCAAAAATAACAAACACAGACCAAGACTGTACCCAGCCTTAAGGAACAGATGTCCCAAATGATACAAAGGTCCCAAAACGGGAAGCGGGATTATGGCTTGCCAATTGATGCCTGTCTGGTGGTCCTGGAGGACAGACGAGCCTCTCATGACGGGTCCAGTCAGATGGGTCCGGACGGTGCCAGTTCGATGGCAGCTGCAGGTCGTGCGCAACTGAGGTTGAGCCAGAGGGCGGCAAGCACTGGTAGTTGCTGCCGTTTGGGGGCCTGAGTCTCATCCACCTGAAGGGCTTTGGAGTGGTAGGCAGGCTGAGGGGGTTCACAGGTAGATTGGGGACGTTTGGAATGTCGCTGCATGCATCCATTTGTGGTCGGGTCATTCTGTCACGTTTTGGCATGGTGGAGGATTGAGGTGGGGGACCCAAATGCTATATATATATATATATATATATATATATATATATATATATATATATATATATGTATATATATATGTATATGTACATAAAATAAAGTTCCTTATAGTTGTTGCTTTTATTAATAGTTCATGCGTCAGTTGTTGCTGAACAGCTTGGAGGTGTGGGGCTTTGCTTTGAGTTGCACTAAAAGAAAGGAAGCAAATGAGGTGGAAAGGAAAATGTGACGATGGAGAGGATAAAGACTCAGCTGGGGCATTTCAAAGGGCGATCCTTCAAGAGGAGGATAAATATGTTTGAATGAGGGAGCTAAAAATAGTTGAGTGTCTCTGAAGACATCATGGAGAGTGGAGGAATCACCTCTACAGCCTCTGGCAAAACGACCGACAGAAGCAGGAATCAACGGAGCGTACTGATGTGTACTGCTTCATGTGGAGTACTCTGCTTACTTCCATGTAAACTGAGCCTCATGCTGAATGTATTAGATGTGCCCATGTTCTTTAGTTAATGCATCAACATGGATTATGAAACCAACCATGACTCTGTGGTATCCTTGATTATATTTATCTATCCATTCTACTGAGCATGACATATTCTTGTGACACCAATCACTCATTAGCTTCCTCCATTACTGCTGTGTGAACGGCAGCCCAATTATTTTATTAGAATTGAGAAGGAAGTCATATATCATAATTTTATTTATTTATTAAGGGTGGAACAGTGTGCCAGGAACCATTGTCCAGGGTTAAGAACACATTTCAGTTGGAACAGTAAGGGAAGTAAATGCAAATCATGAAGTCAGAGGCATTGGGAATTGAAAAATATGGTATTGCAATCAAAACAAATCTGCACACAAAGCTCTAGAACAGAGTTTCACTGTAGTGAAAAAGCTTAGAAAACTACAACCAATTGCCACTAAAATTCATGGGCACATCTTGAGTTCTGCCCACACCAATCTCTGAAAATATTAAAACAATCGCCCGAATATTTGAGATTTTAACATCTTCCTAGCCATAGGTGTGCACTCAAGCTCAATGTCGCTTAATGAGGAAAATGCTGAATGTCCATAAAATTGTAAATATTGGGGTGATAGTTTTGATATATGGGGTGATTTATTTGGGCACAGGTAGTGATGTGCACATGAATTTTGGTGACAAATGGTTGTAGATTTATAACATCAAGCCATGTTGATCTTTTTTTTAAAACCCACTTGTGACTACGTAGTTTGAGAGACTAACAGGTAAACATTTTTAGTGCAGTGTGGTCATCACTCGACGGCGGTCATTCCCCCTACGGCTGTTGTAATCCGTGAGTTTTTTTTATTCAGTTGAGTCAACTTTGCAGCTTGCAGTGACTTTTTCTTGCCGTGCGAACAGTGTTAGCTCGCCTAGCTTGGGTTATAAAATGGTACGTGGTCATTCTTTGTCGCTGATTCAAAGTTGCGCTAAATGTCCTCGTCCCCCAAAAATGCCCAGAAGAGCCTGCAACTCTTTGTCTGTCCATCAATCCATGTATTACCTATTCTTAAAATATTTTGACTTGCGAGTAGAGCTGGTCATCACTGAACACTAAAAGTTAGCAGTTACCGACTGGTAGCTAATAGCTACACATCTCCAAGTACGACCAACCAATCTGCATTCCTCAACGCAGCCGGGCCCCTCAAGAGTTCCTGCTGGGCAATGAAAGACCCTAGTTAGTAGCTACTAGGTACTCAGAAAGCCCTAGGGAAAATATTTTTGGTGGCAACAAAGGGTCAACTGAATTTATCATGGTAAATTGAAAAGTTCTTCAAAAACATATTGCGATTTAAAGGGGACTCTTGTAAGTTTGTTTAGTCCTGGTTGGACGATTCTGTTATCCCATACCTCTTATCAATTCCAATTGTATTTCTTCGATATCGTTAGATCACTAATAATCTTTGGTTTTGTCATTCCGTGGTCTTTGATCTACTTCTTTCTACAAACACTTCAGTAATCAGAAAACCAGTGAGTATAATCCTAACCTCGGCCTTCAATTAAAATCAGGACAATTGTTGGAATATAGTCATGAAGAAAATGTGAATTACTCGTGAATAAATCCCTAATGAACCAAACTTACTCAATGCGTGTTCGGTTTTAATATTCAAGAAGGAAAATGTTCAAATAAAGAATCAACAACTGATACAAATTTGTTCCGATGGTCTCTTCGATTCTCTGGAGTTCAGGAATTGTGAGGCAAGCCCCCTCTCTGTCCACTTTTAATCATTTGAAGACAAATTTTTATTCTTTAGCTTTCAACTGAACATGAGACTGTCGCTGTTTCTGCTCTTCTTCTGGTGTCTATTGTATATGTGTTTTAATTTGTGTTCTAATTTCCTGCTAATTTATACTACACCATATGGAAAGCGCTTTGTTACAACTCCAGCTGTTGTAATATCCGCTGTATAAATAAAGGTGTATTGTAATGAATAATGGTATTCATAAGTCAGATATAAGGGCTACTTTTCTAATCCTTGCAAGGACCCACACCCAAGATGAATGCAGTCAAGAAAGAAGCCCCACTAAAATGTAGCCCTCACAATTTATGGGGTCCCTCACAGACAGGTTTTTCTACCATAGGTCATGTCGATTGAAAATTTTCTTCCTTTCTCCTTCCGATGCACGGGTCCAAGGCCAAGTTGCACGATTGCTCCCCATCTGGTTTCATAGCTTATCCCAAGGCTTGACATCCTGCAATCTTCTCTTCAGTGTGGGTGTGTTCATGTTCAGATCTCAAATTGTCGTGTCTGTATGTGTGGTTGTTGCGATTGGGCCCTAGTGACCCCTGTTTATGCATGTCTTGTGTCCAACTCATTGTGTCTTTGGCTGTACAGTGTATGTGGCAGATGTGCTTCATCTGTTTTGTTGTGTCTTTGGCAAAATATTAACTGTTGTCACTTGTATATACAGACTGACTATGTGTGTGTGTCATGCAATTGTGGAGTGTAGGTCATGAACAGTCTATGGAATTCAACACATTTCAATAAGTAATATATGAATATAACGTGAGAATAATATAAAACCAGTAAACTCAATTAATTGTCATTACTGTGCACAATACTAGTTTCATTTGATGAATGCTTTTTGTTTCAGAAATGCTGAACACCTGTGGCAAATTTGTTGCTGCAAAGGTTAACGATCAACATTCTGTTACATAAATGTTTAAGATAATGCCACTAACATAATAAAATCCTTCACACTCAATTATTCTGGCCCAGCCCATTGGTTTACCAGCCAGTTGCTACAAATAAAGCCACCTGGATGTTATTTAGGTAATTATAACTCCCTTTTCTGCAATTTTTCCAAAGGGTGGTGTGAATGGGCCCGCAAATCATCAGAGTTATAAACAGTCATTCGCTGAACAAAACCCGTGCTTAAGCACCTTGCCGATTCAACCCTCATTCATCTTGAAACCACATGCTACCAGATCCTCAGAAATCGGTGCTCTACCCAATTTTATTAACTCTTTAACCTAATACCTCTTGGACTTTAATACCATTGCTATGTCAGTGAAACGCAAATGTATGTGAAGACAGACAGAGGCCATTTTTTATCATCGTCACATCACTGCCCGCTCGGCCTAAACTCGGTCTTCTGGCATAATTTGCATAATTTTCTCTTTCCAGGACCTTTGCTCATTAGTCACGTCAGTGTTATATTTGAACCTCAAGTAACCTTTGGGTGTCACATCAAACATCACTCCAACACTGCCTTTCATCACCTTAGAAGCATACAGAAGCACTCTGACTCTCACCCTTTCTAACATGGAGAAGCTTGTCCACAGCTTTTTTTTTCACTCCAAACTGAAAAAATGCAATACAATTCTAATCACCATCCCTAATGAAACTATCCAAAAGCTGAAGTATTGGAAGGTGCTGCTTGGATTCTGTGGAGAGTGTGGGAATGGAGCACATCAGCCTCCCTAGAACCACCCACCACCCCCATGTTACATTCACCACACTGAACATACAGTATTTATTCTTGACTGTGTCATATTGATTGACATTTGTACTTGAATGTTTTTGTTGAGTGATCTGTAATCTTCCTGTCATGTGTGAAGCAACCAGTGCCACTAAAACTGGGGAAACAAAGAATTTGAAAACTCAATTTTAGCAAAGCAGGAACCAGAATATTGGCACTAAACTGTCTTTGAGAGTAAACTTCTAAAAAAGAGACCATAATCAGAATGTCATTGTCAAAACACTCTTGCTTTTATTTTCCATGAACTGCTTGAAACGGCTCCCTTCACCTTCATTTACAGCACACATAAAACAGGTACTAATGAAAACAAGTGACATGCACATTCCACATCCATGGTGTTTTATAATGTAATCGTACAAGCCGCAGTTTCAAGACAAAAGTAGAGCCCCCCCCCCTCATCCTGCAGTAGTCTGTAGTGTTTTAAAACCTGAACCCACTTTGTATGAGAATCGAGGCTGCATTAGCACTAGTTAATAGGCGTGCTTTTGTGAGGGAGACATCAGCACTTTATTAAGAGCTGTGGCCTGACAGGCAAGTCAGGTCAGGTCAGAATCGTGATCGAAATTAATTTGCACAAGAAATGTAAAGTTATCGCCACGTGACAGAGGCACTGAAAGGCGTGAGAAGGAGAACTGACGAGTGAATAGTAATCTCTGGAGAAGGTGAAAATGCAGAGACTAATTATAAAGCTCTGACTTGAGGCACCGCTTGCAGGGCTGAATATTTCACTGGATTTACATGTGAACTCTGGTAATGGTTGTGTAATACGTTTATGTGTATGTTATACTTTTCTCATCGAGATGAGTTCTGAAATGTTTGTTCCTTTTATCTGGTTTATCTTATTTCTCATTATCTGCTTTTCAGAATAATTGTGGTTGAATTGTTCATAACTATCAGTTTGGTGAATTTGTAAGAGGCCATGCTGTACTAACAAACAGCAGGCAACAACTTCTTTTCAATTATTCAGCAGATACATGTGTATTAGTGTATTCAAATATCAAACATCCAGCTGTGTAGCCGTTAGTATAATGCTGCTCAGGGTGGAATGAACAATATGAGGTGAAAAACGCTCATCACTTTAGTACAGACCCATGGCGAGGAGACCCCTGAAGGGAAAAGAAGAAGACCTTAGTACAGACTTTAGTACAGGCCCTTACCGCTGATATTATTTTACCCATAATGCTAAGGGAGGGCACACTGGATTAGTTTTGAACTAACATCCAAACTCAGGTCTGAGCAGTAACAAATTGCATTTTCTAATTTCCATGACCAAAGGGCAAGCCAAGTGCCTTGACCATTTTTTTCACCATCGAGTTACCATTGTTCTGTAAATGTGGCAATTATTTTCGATTTTACACTCAACTACTGGGGGAAGGAAATTGATGTTGCTTTGCCTTTACCTAATCAGTGTGTTGTAAAGTGATTGGGCTTTAGAACTTGCATACAATGTTTTATCACACCATTGTATGTCCAACAGGCGACAATTAGAAATTATATTACCACTTTTGTGATCCCAATGAAATTGTAATCTGCTGTTTAAATCTCTCAAAGTTCTAACCTACGTAGATTTAAAATAATAAGGACTCAATTGTAGAATGAAAGCACAGATCAAAACTTGTTTTCCGGCTAAAACGTTTATTCGAGAAATAGAAACATACACGTTCCATCTATCCATTTTGTTCAGGTTAACTGGGCCGCAATGCTTTAAGTGGAAATAAGTGCCAGGACTCTCCTCATTCGACTGCTGTCAGGAAAAAAAAGTGGTGGGTAACAGCAGATCCTTAACTTTAATCATTAGTAAATATATGTCAATGAGTCAAAACCACAAATTAAATGCTTCCATGACTGAAGTTCATTTGTGGTTTATTTCTGGTTCTGCTGCCTCTTCTAACTAACTGAACACTGAACTGTCTTTCTCTTGATGACTGACTTGCTTTCTTGGTCTCCTCATTTTCCTTCCCCCCCACCCCCTTGCTATGCCTGAGGAAGGCAAAACTGAAGAAAAAAAAAAAGCTTCACATATTAATTACCTCATTTATGACGAAAGGGTAGAGCGGATTTATTTTATTTTTAGTCATATTGTCAGGGGAAGTAACAGTGAAGTTGAATTATGGAGGCCCAAATAACCTTGACACAGATATTTTCATATTTCTAGATGTGTGTGTGTGCGCGTGTGTTGGTGCGTGTGTGTGTGCGTTTCGGTGTGAGTCTGTGTTAGTATGTAGAATAGGGTCAAATTAATTACGTTTCTTTTTAAAAATAAACTTGCGTTAACGATTTGGTCCCTTCAGCTCTGCTGTGTTGACAACGGCTACATTTTACCAGTTTATTTAAACTAATTAATATTAAATCTTAGCCCATGAACATTAAGCTTGTGTGATCTAATGGGAAATGAAAGATTTAAATATTATATGCAAAATTAAGGAAGGACAGATTGGATGCTTGATGACTAACTTAACATCGGTCCACCAGTTATGTATTGCGTTATTATTTTTAGACATCTCCGCAAATCTATTTTTGTCTTCTAAACTTCAAGTGATACTGGATTAATGAATCTGCCTAAGAGTGCTAAAATGTGTTTAGTTTATTTTATGAACAGCTTCTGAGAACATTTTTGATTCCTGTTTTCCAATATTGCTCAAAGGACTATGTGTATTTTGTGACACCACTTTCCTCTAGTCCAGTGCTTCTCAATTATTTTCTGTTACGCCCACCCCCCCCAGCAAGAAGAAAACAATTCACGTCCCCACCCCACCATCCACTCTCCACCGCAACTAATGGGCAATGAGAGCGGCACTGCCAATTACTGGAGTGGATGTGCAATTACTCTTTATTGTAGTACGGCATTGGGCTGAACGATTTTAAGAAAAAAATGAAAGGCAATTTTTCTGGCTGATATTGCGATTTAGATTTTTTGGGCGTTTTTTTCTTTTTTTAATTCAAGCTTCAAAAATTCTGTATTTCTTCGCAGTGTACAGTGAGTTTTACAAACATGACATTAAACCATTAAAAACTATAAAAACCATTACAATACAACAAAATACAATACAACTTTATTGATAGTGTGTTTCATAACAGCTGTAATAATGCAAGGACACTTAAGAGGTTTTGTGAGGGGGGCATTTTTTTCTCAAGTTTTTAAAAATGACTTTCTGTCAAGTATAATTTTGTATTTTTGTATATGACAATGCACTTTTTAAACCCCAATTTTTGTTGTACTAATGTACATGTTCTTTGTTATGTTAGATTATGTCAATAAAATGTGCCTTAGCAAAGCTAAATTGATAAGAAATCTATTTTGAGACCTATTATTGTGTAGATCTCGAAACTCTGTGGGGCAAATATTATTGAGAGATATTTACGATAAGTTTGACATCGAACCTCTTTGTCGTGATGACGTCATCCGTTTCCGTGTTCTGGTCTAAGAACGTCTTCTAAATTGCTAACGTAGCCATCGTCTTATTGTATGTTTCGATAGGTAATGGGTGGGGTTCTTCAGTGTACTCCGGTTTCCTCCCAAATTCAAAAACATGCATTGCAGGTTGATTGGACATTCTAAATTGGCCCCAAGTAGTGTGTGAGTGTGGATGGTTGTTAGTCAATTTGCGCCTTGCGATTGGCTGGCAACCAGTTCAGGGTGCATCCCGCCTACTGCCCGAAGATAGTTGGGATAGGCTACCACACCCCCCGTGATCCTTATGAGGAGAAGCGGTAGAGATAATGGATGGATGGATACGTAATGGTTGGAATACAACATTTCTGTTCATAGCTGCTGGCTCTCCGCCCAAATGCGGTTCGAGTCAGACTTCTGTCAAAAGTCGAGCGTACATCAAAGCACTTACTCTGTAATTATTAGCCAATTAGCACCTCCTCGCTCGCCTCTTTGTTGAGAACGCTACTTGTTAGTGGGCTCGTTCATTTGCTGTCACACAGCCCGTTGCTGCTGCTGTGGACGGACTAAGATATAGTACAAATAAAGATCATACTGCTGCGGCGCAAGATAGCTTGACTGCTAGCATTCAAGTAGTGGCGAAAAAAATTACTTTCGGGACAACGAGCGCCAGGGCGACGCTTTTTTTTTTTTTTTAAATCAGTACTGCGAGACCTACTGCGTGAACGAGGGGCACAACCCGCAGCTTTGACGATCTCAAAATCACGTTGTCTGAGATTGCAATTTCGGCCCCAAAACCATACATCGTCATCATCAGCCAGACTACAGCGGAAAAAAAGCATGTTCGCAAGTTAACACGTGCCTCCCTCAGCATTGGGCGCACCCCACTGTTTGAGAAGCACTGCTCTAGTCTTGGTACACTCTCCTCACTGGCAACATGAGTTCACTTTCCACTTAGTCAATGCTGGTGTGAATATACCGTAAGTGTTGCTGGTTTTCTGTCTATATATTTGTGCCCTGTGAATTATTGGCAGGGTTGTAGTTATTAGTAACCTGTTGTAGTAAAATGTAGTTTGTAAAATAACCCCAGAACCACAATATTAAAGTAATGTAATTTGTATAATTTTAATTGTTTGCATTACTCAAATAACAAATCTCTTAAAAAAATCCAACACAAAAACAAACAGAAAAGCAATATGGAACATATTTTGATATATTTGTCTAGTCTTTTCTCTCTATTGGTTGTTTAATATGCATGGATTTGGAAAGCTGGAGGGAGCCTGAGCAACCACAATTCAAATCCAAAGCAAAATAAATGTGAGGGAGACATAATAGCCACATGTTCACCAAGCTTCAGACAGACAAATAGATAGATAACGTCATCTGAGGGAAAGTAGATTTGCTAGCTTCATAACATTTTTCAAACCTTTCCACATGACTAGTGTTTGTTATAACTTGTGAAAGTTAGACAAGAGAAGTTTGCTTCATTACGCACACACTTCATATGAATATGAACATCTCAGACCTGGTTGCTGGCGGGGAGGTCTGCTTCAAATGTGAGAAGCAGTTAGATTATAACTCATGTTGGACAACCGCAGGTGCTTTTCTTCACAGACAACGTTTCAATCTCATAAATTTGAGCTATTGAAAAAGGAAAAAATGAAATGATGCACATGACAGAAGAAATCATTCAGATTCATTAATAATTTCTATTGGACATTTGGACCTTAAAAACACATGCATGCACACACACGCAAACACACCCCCACACTCGCACCCCCCCCCCACACACACACACACGCACGCACGCGCACAAAGACAGGCAACACCAGCAAAAACCTGAGCACCTATTCTTACTATCATCTGTCCTAACTATGCCTTGTTTCATGAAATTAATGTGTCTTCTAAGACAACTTCAACATGCCAATTGCAATCGATTCAATGCACTGTCTGTCATACAGAGAGGATTACAGTAGCATCTGGTTTAAACATAAATCCAATATTGTTGATGATGGCCTTTTAGATCTCTTTTCTTCATTTAGATTTCTTTTCCTCAATAAAAGGTTACTTTGCTGTAATAGATACTGGCAGTGTGATTTGGAAACATCGGACAACTCAACCTGTATACATTTTATTCTGGATCTAAATTTGATGTCATGCTTTTGTTCCAGGACTCGTCAAGCTGGGCGTCCATTGTGTCACATGCCAGAAGGTTGCTATAAAGATTGTCAACAGAGAAAAGCTCAGCGAGTCTGTTCTTATGAAGGTAAGACATTTCTACAAAATGAGTTGAGAATTTGAGTTACTGCCATTACTGCAGAAGGGAAAGCCTTATCTGTCGGTTCTCACTGTGAGAGAGAGAGTATTGAAATTTGATCCAATGTTAATGTAAACAAACAAAAAAAGCGCATCTGTGGTCATGGTTTGACTGCCTCCTCCTCACACTTTTTCTGCAATGATGTACACTTTTCATGTCAAGCATGTCAAGCAATTACACTGCCTAAAGCTAGCTGAGTATAATTTTTTTACTCTAATTAACACTTTTATTATATTATTTATATTTATTTATTATTATTATTATTTTTTAGAAGATTTTCATTATTAATCATTTTGCCAATCATTTTTAAGAGCCTTTGAGAATCGTTTTTGAGTAATGGCTATAAAATTAAAATAAACTAACTTAATTTTAGTGTTCCATTCCCTGCAGGCTTTAAATAATTTACTTTAAGTTAGTCTTGAGTCCGTGGGAAAAGAATCCCTCATACACAATAACTGCGGCTGCGCATATCCGCCCACTATTTATGTACCAACATAGCTTGAAAATCAAATGGTTTCTATTCATTGCAACTGAAGAGAAAACACAATTTTCAACATTTTCTAAAGAGAAAACGGCTTGTAAATTGGAGGTTTTTGTGCATTTGATTTTAAATTCATGTAAATGAACCAGCCAAAGTTGGACGTACATCAGATTTAATTTATTGATAGCGAAAAGATGTAAAATGACGTTTTTTGACACATTTAGAAATAAAATAAAAAATGGCGGACTTCCTGTTAGTTTCAGGGTTTGACTTTGGACATAGTTATTGTAGGTTCTGAGCTATAATATGTGCCGACCAATTTTCGTAGACTTAAGTGAACAACACAACCGGGGCTGTTTTGTTACATTTTTGTAGGGGGTGCCAGTCGGCCATTAATTATTTTACAATTGTACAATCACCCTCAAACGATATTTTACGTATTTTTTGCCAGGTCCAATGTGTGCAAAATGTCATGTTTTCACGCATAATGATACCATCAAAATAATGAAAAAAAAAAATCATGGCACACAGCGCGTCGCCACAGTAACATCATATTAAGCTTTACTTTTATTTTAGGGTGAAACTCCCACAGTTTCAAGTCAATAAGATGAATTGTCTGTGGAAATGTGAAATCTATCACAGGCCAAAAATTGGCACAAATTTTGAAAAAAAAAAAATCATTTTAAAATGGCGGACTTCATTTTAGGATTAGCATTGAGATCCAAAAGAGTTTTTTGTTGGTCCTGGGCTGTTACTCATGCCTTCAACTTTTATTATATCTTAGAAAAACGTACAACCTGAGCTGCCTCCTTAAAACTTACTAGGGGGCACTACTGAGTCATTTAAAAAAAGGCACAATTAATTAACAAAACATTAATTATCCTGTCAGCCGTTATGTGTGTACAATTTCAACCACCGCCATTTTTCTTGGCAAACAGCGGGCTGCCAGGGCAACAGCTTTTCCTGAAATGAAAGGCTGTGCTTAACTTTTCATCTTCATAAAGTTTGGATGAAAGACCAAGAGTTTGAAGGCGATCTAATAAAATCTCAAGGTGAAGTTAGTTAAAATTCGACCTTTGTAGAAGACAATGAGCAAAATTATGTCCAATAAAGGTAATACAAAATGGCGGGCTTCCTATTAGGTTGAGCAAATGGCTGCAAGAGGCTTTTTTGATGGATCATTAATGGTCTGTTACATGACTGCAACTTTTGGTACATCTTTGCAAAACATAACTGGGGCTGCTTTGTTAAAAATTTATAGGGAGGCGCAACTGAGCCATTTTTGAAAAATCTCTTGGTGCCAACTCAACTGTATTTCTAAAGCATGTATAACAACCACTGTTGTGTACAAAGTGCTGTACCTGGCGCAATAATAAGTCATACATCGGCAATAAACAAATACAAAGTAACTTAATTATTTTACAAAGCCTGTCATGTCTGCAAAGATTAATGATCTTTTATGCATGCAAAACCAGCTAAACTGCGCGTTGCCTCAGCAACAACTCACAAACTTTGCGTTCTTACATCATCCACCCATCTATCCATCCATTAATCCATTCATTATCCGAGCAGCTTATCTTCACGAGGGTCTCCAAAACACTGATCTGAGCAATAATGAAGTAAACCTGGTTTCACTACGAGGGCTAAGAATAAAACATGTATTTTGTTTAGCTAGAGTGTTTCGCTACCATTATGATGAAAAGTTTGTTTGAAAACTTGATAATAGATGTCTTCAGCCTGGAATCTCATCAAATCTGAAATTGGACTCATTCAACAGGCTCACTGCTGCACAATAAACTGTAAAATAAAATAAGATAGATTTCTTCAGGCCGCGACTATTTATATACCCTTGAAGTACTTGGAGCATGTGCAGGGTATTCAAGCATTTCTTTCCTATACTTAGAAATTATGATTTTACATCATTTTTGTGGTACTGATACCAGGAGTCGGTACAACACTAGTTGTTCACTTTGACTAGCTTTAAATATGTCTTGTGTTGTGCCTGTGATGTTATGGCACTGGGTAATGTATGTTGCCGTTACCATAACGCAATAGATGGGTGCAACGGAAATGATTTTGCCTCTAGGAAAGACAATGCCCAATAGCTTCTCACCCCTGATTTTGTACTGGTCTACATTTAATTTGCACTTGAGCGAGTCAATTTTCCTCAGTTTTTTACCCCCAATCTATCAGTTTATCAATCTATCAATGTAGAGCACCTGCTACGGATCACCTTTCATACTTAAAAATCAACACAAAGTGCTTCACAAAACAAATGATAAAAAACACAAAAAAGAACAACCTTCCCACCCGCCAGCAATCTGTGGACACCTCTGACATACAACACCCGTTTTATTTATTTTTATTTTTTTCACAGCTTGGCCTATAGCCTTTTTGAAACCCACTCCAGAATGTGTTGGAGTTACTTAAGTTATCCAAACAACATATTGGGCAGAAGTCCCCCAGCTGGTTGGCCTGAGGGGTCACTAAGTGCTACATAGAAAAATCCATGATGAATGTAGTAGTCCGCCTTGCTAATTTTTGGATCAAACACCAGAAACAATCACTCGAAATGATGCTAGTTACTGTTTTACGACAAAAGTGTCTATAAAGGTCAGAAATGTGCTAATTTTGAAAAACAGTCATGTTAATTTTGAAAAACAGTCACTCTCTCTTGCTCTAGAGGCCACATCAACAAGACACAGTGCTGCAAATTACATTAAATGTGATTGTGATGATCATAACAACAAAAACTACTAATACGCACCATTTTGAATTTCATCGTTTATCAGGAAACCATATGCTGTTTCATCCGGACTTTCTCCTGTCACTGTTGTTGGTACAGTTTGGGTTGGTGGAGCAGAAAATACTCTTTTCAGTTCATCACTCCAATGATTCGCCACTGACCTGACCTTAATCTAGTTGGTCACCACATTCTTGGGTACAGTTGTTCAGGCGTTTTCGCTCTTTTGATGCAACCATGGAGGAGATGTTGACATGATCACACTCCCAACTTGATGTCTGAAAGAGAAATACAAATAGTCTTCCACGTTCTTGATATCCATAGTAATCTACCTAATTGTCAAAGATCTCCTGTCTAATCCTCTCCCCTCTGATCGTAGAATGGGAGCGGAATGCTTGTTTTTCTATCAAACTGACAAATCTCCTGCACCTTTATACATATATATATATATATATATATATATATATATATATATATATATATATATATATATATATACATATATATATATATACATATATATATATATATATATATATATATATATATATATATATACATATATATATATATATATATATATATATATATACATATATATATATATATATATATATATACATATATATATATATATATATATATACATATATATATATATATACATATGTATATACATATATATGTATACATATATATATACATATATATATACATATACATATATACATATATATATACATATACATATATACATATATATACACACATATATATATATACACATATATATACACACACATATATATACACATATATATATATATACACACATATATATATACACACATATATACATATATATATATACACACATATATACATATATATATATATATATATATATATATATACACACATATATACATATATATATATATATATATATATATATATATATACATTGCACTCTCAAAATAAAGAAACTCCTCCATTATTCGATTATGCAACACTTCCGTTTTTGTTTTGTTCAGTTGGAGTTTTCGTGAAGCATTTTTACATCGAACAGACAGTCACTTCTTTTTTTCTCCTTTTCGTTTCACCCCCAACAATTCTCTTCCCTCTTACTTAATAACATCATAAGCCACTGCAACTCAAAACCTAAGGCTCCTAACAAAGCTAGAATAATTTTAAAGTCCCAAATATTCTCCAAAACGGACAGAGCGCCCTATAATGCAGAGCGCCTAGTGTACGGACCAAGTTCCATCTTCCAGAGATCAGCATACATGCAACTTTCTTGAGCACTTCGCCTGACTTACTAGGGGCATTTTACAGTGCATACTAGCTCTCTGTTGGTAAAGTTCGAGATGACAAAAGGCTACAGAATTGACTGGTGTAAGCACTCCTGCTATTCACAGTTTAAGACAGTCAGTTGACCAGTATGTACTTGCAAGAGAAAGCTAGATGATAGGGCCGCTCTCCTTGATGCTGTAGTCTGTTTTATCATTCATGTTATTGCACGCAAGAATCATAACAAGTTAGATTAACCTTATGACAACAGACCCTGCGAAAAAAAAAAAAAAACACAGCGCCCAAACCACACCACTCACAACATCTCGCTAACCTGAATATGAATGGCATGAGAGATACACGTTTTGTGTTAATTGTTTGTCTTTCTTCCTTGTTTTGGTTGTTTTATTGTTTGCTTGTATGCTGTTCAGTTGATGTTGGATGATAGTTTTGGTTTTGATGACCGTGACTGTACATGTGTGGTGACTAGTGCCATCTCTGCCCTGGCATTGCGTGATCATGTACTGTTAATGTTAATGTGTCTCACCCACTGCTGGTTGAGTTGTTACAAAAGCTGCCCTTGAACCTGAGGGATTGCGGAGCTGTCAATGGCATGTGACAAACTCATGTTTGCCCCTAGCCCACCTGCCGCTTTCAAAACATACTAGTATGCGCGCTAGCTTGTGTTTTTGCGCTAGGATATTTCTGTGTGGAGTTAGCATGTTCTCCCTGTACCTGCGTGGGTTTTCTCCAGATACTCCGGTTTCCTCCCACGTTTCAAAAAAATTGGTTGGTAGGTTGATTGGACACTCTTAATTGTCCCTAGGTGTGAGTGTGAGCGCGGATGGTTGTTCGTCTTTGTGTGCCCTGTGACGAACGCCGCCTACTGCCTGACAGACAGCTGGGGTAGGCTTCAGGGGCCCTGTGACCCTTGTGAGGATAAGCGGCTTAGATAAGGGATGAATGGATGGGTATGTCTGGACATTCCTGCGCCCAATAATACGGTGCGCACTATGTATGTGTTGAATACAGAACTAGCACCCGCAACTGAGACTGCGCTCTATGGCCGTGAAAATCCGGTAAATACAGAATGTGTAGAATTTGTAAAAATACCAACATGACAGAATAAGGATGCAGCCCTAACTGAAATCTCTTTTCACATATATACATACGGTGTGTATGTCTGTGTAAATACAGTATATGCTCCTCATTTAATTGAATAATCTCAAATTATTTAAAATGATTTAATTTATTGTTTTTTCTGAGCTCGCTCGGTTCGCCTCCTTCCCTCTCTTTTGGATTGCTAGGCCATCACAACAACAATACACTTTAATGAGTGAGCAGATGTTCCAATTTATGGCCACTGGTGCTCCTCAACTCTTCATCATGTTTCAATTAAATGGGGATTTAGAAGCACACCTCTGGATCTTAAATCAATCCTCATAATTCATAAAGGATACAAGGTAATCCCGGAAACCAGACCGGCCCCCTTGTTCGAAAGGCTAGATGCTGGGATGATGTGCAGCCAATCAGCTCACGGCTTAAAACCACTCGATCTCGTGGCCGTGAACCAATCATGCACCTTGTATGAGTGCCCCTGGATATGCACAAAGCCTGCGAGTCAACTAATTTCTTCGAAACGATACGTCCTTTCAAAATATGGCTGCAGATATGGCTGTATTTTTTTAATTTTTTGTTGAATATTTGGGGAAGAAAATTCAAAACAGTGACGTAAAAGTGAAGCGCAAAATGCCAAGAAATTACTGAATTCACACTTGCACTGTTTGATCCACTTAAAATTGGTCGCTGGTTTGAACCTTTTATTTTATGGTTCTGGTGATGCTCAAACAACCAGACTTTTTGATGTGGTATTGGTGCACGACTCTTCAGGTGTGTATACAAACCACTGCTGATCTGCACAAACTACATGATAGTTGCCAGAACCTAACTTCGACTGGGAAAAATAAATACAGTCGATCACTCACCCCATGTTACATGTGGATTCAGCGAATGTGCAAGCCTGGATTGCGTTTGAAGTTCCCCCGTACAACATTTATTGAATGGGAACGTTTTTAATCTACAGAAAGATAGTAGCAGTTAAGGAAGATGTGAGTAATAATCATGAGGAAAGGAGAGACCCGCTCCCGATCAAATGAATGGACTGTTCGCTTGAGTAATCATATTCCAATGCCATTTTTCACATCTCACATTATTTAAAGCCCATCCTTCTCTTTCCATTACAATAGTCGTCAAAATGGTCTGTTCCTGTGCCTTTGTCAATGCCTTTTAAATTATCGTTAACACATCGGGGAGTAATGATTAGCACGTAGAGCGGGGGAAGTTAATTCTGTAAGGAATTAATGGAGGTATCCCAGTGAGTTACTTTCCCTAAAGTCTTAGAAAGTACGGTTTGGTGTGAGCTATTGTTTTAAGTTGACACTAATGTGATAAATGTCGAGTTGACATTGCCTTGATTGATTGACGTAAAAAAAGAAAAGTCACTGAAGGGCATGCTTATGTATATTCAGCCAAGTAACGTTTGCAGGACTTGGTCAAACGGGAAAATCTGTTCTTGTCCACAGTTTAGGTTTCTGCATAGTGGACATTTGCTGTGTTTTCAAGTAATTATCAACCTATTTGTGTGTGGTGCAATGATTCCCTGCACTCCTTCCACTTTGGTAATGTGAGCTGAATTATTTATTTATTTATTTAATCTTGCTCATGTCTGGCCTACTGGCTCTCCCTTTCTAACCAAGGTCAGGCATTCAGAATTTGAAGACAATGTAAATATAATTTAACCTGTTGCAGCAAGTGACTGTGCCTCCTCCTCCTCAAAATAAATGTGATTAGTCACAAGCTTAAAACTCTAAATGCCATTGTGTAGTCGTAAAGCTGACTGTTACATAAACCCTAGTGTGAGCACCAAGAAGGGGAAATGTCGCTTAACCTGAGTGGTTCTACTGGATGGAATATTTTCCTCTGGAGCCTCCAAACTCGCTTCATTTCCACCCATATAAAATCAATTACTATATACAGTGGTACCTTGAGATACAATTTTAATTCGTCCCAGAACAATCGTTGTATGTCAAAAAAGTTGTATGTCAAATCAAAATTTCCCATATTAATACATGTAATATGTATTAATGCATTCCAGCGCTATAAAACCACCCCAGAAATCAGTTAAATAACATTTAATCTAAACAATTTGTATAGAAATAACAGAGTAATAACACACATAATCATAAAAAACGTAAGATAATGTTAATAAAATCAATAGAAAAACTAATTTTATTTACCTCAGTGACGGTGAGCTGCGGCGTGCAGGAGGAGGACTAATACGTAAACACTACAACACTTGTTTCTACTTGCGTAGCCCAAAAACATTTAAACACTTATTTCTACATATCCACAGTATACAAAATCTAAACTTATTCCAATCTTTTTTGGCAGCTTTTCTCCCTGCCGGATAACGGAATGAATACCACTTCGTTTCTTAAAGTTTTAAAACCATCCACGATTGCTTTTAACACTTCACTCCCTTGCAATCATTCCCCCTCCGTCTCGGCTGCTTCACACTTAAGGTCTTTGAAAATGTCGCTGGCTTTCTCACAGATGATCGCTTCCGAAACGGTGTCGCCAGCCAATTCCTTCTCCTTTATCCATATTAACAGTAGCCGTTCCATCTTGTCATGTATTTCAGTACGTAATTCATAAATAATGGCGACGCCTTTTGATGGTTGCGCTTCTTTATGTCTTCCTTCTGTTTGATGATCGGGGATATAGTGGAAGGATTACGACCATATTCCTTTGCCAAATTGAGGATACGAATCCCACGTTCATGCCTGGAAATAATTTCGTGTTTAATTTGCATTGTGATCATTTTCTTCGTTTTTTTTCTTTTCACCACCTTTATCTTTGGGACCCATGGTTAAAAACAAAATAGCGTATTATTTACCAAAATAATACAAAAACCAGCACAAAACACTATGAATCACAAGACGTGTGTGTAAACAGTGAGGCGTCAGCAACCAAACAGAATCCGACAGTGTGACGTCACCACAGACACAGCAGGCAGGCGCGTTCGTATCTCAAAGTTTTCCGTCGTATGTTAGGACATAAATTCATGAATATTTCTTTTCGTATCTCAAAAAAATCGTATATTAGGACGTTCGTATCTCAAGGTACCACTGTACTTTAAGTAACATATTCAGTAGGTCATAATTTAGTTAATTGCATGTAATTTGGGGGGCAAAGAGCTGATTGTTTGCATTGCAGGGGTGCAATTAGCCTCTGTTATACAACAATGTGTGCTTGTGGTTTTGGTAGCAATGTGAATGAAGAGGATTGAATCCAATAGCAGGAGTTCATGTGATTCAGCCCAATATTTTGTCACAATCAGGTCATAAGATGAGTCTGTGTTTGTCTTTAAATCAGACAAACAAGTTGTAATATCACCAATAACCAGTAGAGGGAAGTGCTTATACTCTGACTCATTTCGGCCTATCTTACAACTTGTACGACGTGAGTCGGCCAAATATTTTTTGGCGGCTTCTGAGATATATCCGGGACAAACATAATACAGCGATAGTAATTAACATTTTAAGTGAGTAGTATTTTTCAGAAAAAAAAATTGCAAAATTAATTCTTGGACTTAATGTTGGTTTCTGGTTCCACAGTTTTGTGCTGTCCTTGAATGGCATTTATTCATGCTAGGGACTGCCTTGTACTGTTAAGAAAATGAGTGTATGTAGTTATTTAGATGTTTGCTTGAACCCTAGTTGGATTAGCATAGTGGATCTTTTAAACTTGCATTTGAAAATGTCATAAAAAAGAGAAATATATTAAAGCATTGTAGACGTGTATTTTGTCCAATTTAAAATAAAATTTCTATCATGTCTTGTTAGGAAGTGCGTGGTCCTATGTGGCCTCCCAGTAGCACTGAGGTTCAATTGTGGCTCGTTCCAGTATTTCCCATGCCTGAATTACATTTTCATTGCTGTCATACAGTCCGTATTTTTTTTTTTATATATTTACTTTTTTTGCGTGCATCTTCATTGTGCAACTCTCTGAAAGTTATTAATGTATGCAATTTTTTTCTCTTTGACGAACACATTTATCTGTTTTCTTGACCAGGTTGAGCGGGAGATAGCCATTCTGAAACTCATAGAACATCCTCATGTATTAAAGCTGCATGATGTCTACGAAAACAAGAAATACCTGTAAGTACAATTAACATTTCTTTTTGCCATAGTATATTAGTATGAGTAATTTTACATACAAATACATATGCATGCAAGGATATATTAGGGGGTGTGCATCTCGCCAATAAAACATGATCCGATCTATATATTGATAGGACGGCACGGTGGTGGACTGGTTTGCACATACATCTCACAGTGCATTCAAATGTGTATATATATATATATATATATATATTGCAGCGGCACGGTGGCCGACTGGTTAGCACGATGGCCTCACAGTGAGAGACAGCATCGAGCGTGGGTTAGATCCCGGCGCTGGCCATCCTGTGTGGAGTTTGCATGTTCTCCCCGTGCCTGCGTGGGTTTCCTCTGGGTACTCCGGTTTCCTCCCACATTCCAAAAACATGCATGGCAGGCCGATTGAACACTCTAAATTGCCCCTAGATATGAGTGTGAGTGCGGATGGTTGTTCGTCTTTGTGTGCCCTGCAATTGGCTGGCAACCAGTTCAGAGTGTCCCCCGCCTACTGCCCGAAGATAGCTGGGATAGGCTCCAGCACCCCCCGCGACCCTAGTGAGGAGAAGCGGTACAGAAGATGGATGGATGGATATATATATTGCACACTTTTAAAAAATGCAATTTCAATAAATGCATTTATTGCGTGTGCTTACTGTGCTATGAGGTTCAACCCTATTGTAGACAGAATTAAGGATGATACTGAAATTCAGATAAATTGTAGTGTAAGTGAAATTCTCTAGGTTTGCAGTTCTGCATTGTCAATGCGTTGCCTTTGAAAGCAAATGTCGCCCTCCCGAAAATGGGCGCCATGTAGGCTTGTCGGTTAGTCGGCTGTTACAGGCTTATCTTGCCTTCTATTCATATCTAGGTACGCACCAGCCCGCAGGAAAATCTGAACGTGAAAACATGAAAATATATGGTGGCCTCTTGCCTCTCAATCCTGGGACAAGACAATACACATAAGAGATAAGAGCTTGTGTATGACAGTGCTTTTCGGAATGTGCCTGAATACAGTTTGTACTGGGCCACTAGTATAGCGTTAGAGCAGAGACCCTGGCATTTAAAACGCACTTGTTAATGGTTATTGAGCCATATGTCACTTCATTTAATGGATGCAAACAGTTTTTCTTGTCTGCATCAAATTTTTGACATGACAAAAAAAAATGTTCAAGACCATTAAAAATGTCAGTGAGATATGGCCTTTTCGCATGTGTTTAGCGGGGAGCTTTCAATTAAAATGGCCTTCAAATGACATGAGAAAAAAAAACATTTGGTAAAAATACTTTGTCCTTCTACTCTTCAAGCATATTTCAGAATTTATACTTTTACTTGAAAGCTGACTTGAATGAGTTTTGTTTTCATGAATTACTAGTTGTACTTCTGCTGAAGGAGAGAATGTGAGTGCCTTTCCCATCTCTTTCTAGCTCCCTTTAGAATATTCAGTTCAGGTATGGCCGTTCTTCCACTTTGTGTCGTTCACGCATTACGTCAACTAATAATTTCCTTGGGTTTTGATTTGTTACAACAAATAATGAAGATGCTTAGGGGAAATGAATGAAAGTATGTTTTTATTCATCAAGTACTAGAGAGACAAAGTGAAAGTTGTCAGAAATATAAATAGCAAAATAAAGTACTGACGTGGAAAAAAAAGTATTTGTACTTGTGCACAATGATGTGACAAGGCTGCCCAAGTCCAAGTAAAATGTATACTGAAAGTGCATGCATTTTCAGTTTACATCAATCTGTTGTGTAGAGTGGCTATGCTCAATTACCATAAATCAAAGCCATATTCTATAATTGATAAATGCACCCCCCGTCTGAAGGTACAGGAAAATGTTTTCTTAATGTTGTGAGGACATGGACGGTTGGAGATGCAAACAGTTTGCCATAGAACATTGCACACTCACAAATCAAATGCAACGGCATTTCTAATTATAACAGTGGCAAGTAAACGGGCGAGAAGATCTCCTAATTTGCTCATAAATCAAGATGTGGAGAAAAGGCAACAGCCATCAACGATCACAACTGTCTCTGAGAAAAATGAAATGAATAGCGAAAAATAAAACATTCTAAACACACCCAAACACGGACAGGATTTTCTCTGAAATTTACATTCACTGGTGATTGAGTTTGTTTGTTTTCTCTATCATCCTCTAGTCCAGGGATTCTCAAATAGGCGCGGTGCGACGCGGAGGGGGGGGCAGGGGACCCTGGGGAACATGTTTTTTTCCCCCGCTGTCGTACAGCTGAACGATGCATCGTTTTGGGACCCAAAAAGGCGATCTCAAAAAACGCGAGTTTGAGCTCGGCTCGTCAAAGCTGTTTGTGCCCCTACTTCACGCAGTAGGTCACGCAGTACTGATAAAAAAAAAGCGTCGCCCTGTCGCTCGTTGTCCCGGAAGTGATTCCTTTCGCCACTACTTGAATGCTATCCACCAAGCTATCTTGCGCCGCAGCAGAACGGACTTTATTTGAACTATATGTAAGTCCGCGCACAGCAGCAGCAACAAGATACGTGATGGCAAATAAAGGACTCCGCAAACAAGTAGCGTCCTAAACGAGGAGGCGAGCAAGGAGGCGCCAAGCGTGCTAATCGCTAAAATGAATTGCTTCAATGTATGCCCGACTTTTAACAGAAGTCTGACTCAAACTGCGTTTGGGCGGAGAACCAGCAGCTATGAACAGAAATGTTGTATTGCAAACATTACGTATCTAAACATCAAATAAAAGGAACACGGAAATGGCTGACGTCATCACGACGAAGAGGTTTGATGTCAAACGTATAGTAACAATAAAGAAATTTTAAAAACGTATCATAAACATACTAAAACTGTTGCTGTATGTTATTTATATAGAATTTTTGTTTAAAATCCCCCTGGCTCTTCTTTTTGTCTTTTCTATGTTATGTATGTATCGTTAACTGTGTTTGGTTTGTTAATGTTGATAAAGTTTTTTAAAAAACGTATTGTAAATATTTATCATCTCATCAATATTTGTACAACAGAGTACTAAGTTTTGAGATCCTCACAATAATATCAATCAATTTAGCTTTGTTAAGAGATATTTTATTGACAATCTAACATCAATATACAAAGACAGAAAAGAATTGGTCGTCGGGGTGGCGCGAATCGTTTTTCTTCTTGGTGGAGGGGGGTGTGACAGAAAATAATTGAGAAGCACTGCTCTAGTCTGTTATCTTCTTGGCATTTATAATTGCGACTTTAATTTGAATACCTGTATTTTCTAACCATAATTCAAACAAATATGAACCAATGTTCAAACAAGGACACATGCACGATCAGGGGCGCAAGATGGTCTCCAGATGCATTATCTTGCAGTTGAATGGTATACACATACTTCGCAGATTCCCCCTTACGCCCACATACTTCGCAGATTCCCCCTTACGCCCAAATCTACGTGTTCAAAGTGTCAGAAAATAGCAAATGAAAGAAAATTCCACCCATGCGCACAGACTGTTTTGCACCACACTTGCGATGGCCATGAAAATAAGGCCCATAATGTCTGCAAATTTAGTTTTTGTGTAAAACTCAAGTTTCTGTTGTTCTTCCAATACTATATGGTGGTCTCTGCTCATTAATAAAGTCATCTCCCAACCCTTCAGTTTTAACACTAGACTGAGTCTTTGTTCCATGCAGTGTGTACCACTTGAGATGAAATGAGCCCAATTGCATTCCGTTACAGTGTTGACTTGCAACAAGGTTAACTTGTTTGATGCACTCCTCAATTTTACTGATAGTATTCACACCTGAATAAACAAATTATCAGAGCAATCAAACTTGAGCACATCAAACCTGTCAGTTGAACAATGTTTAAAGTGTATAATCTCTCTTCCTTTCAGGTACCTGGTACTAGAGCATGTGTCTGGCGGGGAGCTGTTTGACTACCTAGTGAAGAAGGGTCGGCTGACGCCTAAAGAAGCACGGAAATTCTTTCGACAGATCATATCAGCCCTGGACTTCTGCCACAGCCACTCCATATGGTGTGTTACTTTGATCATCTAACCCAAGGATGGGCAACTTAAATGCTAGAGGGGGGCACAATTTATCATCAAGGGCAACAAAGTAACACATCCTAACCTCCTAAGAATGTATGACAAAATTGTTATTTCAAATATGAACAAATTACATGCAAAATATGTGCTCTTTATTTATTTTTTTTTTTCAATGCAAGAATAAAAGAGCCTCTGCAATAACCCAACAACAAAGGGTTTTTAAGCAAACAACTAAATAACCACATACTGGATGTAATTTTTCCCAACAGTACATGAAAGTGACCATTCAAGGACTGCACAAAACTGCAGGGAAAAAAAAAGCATTCGGTGCAAGAACTAATTTGCATTTCTTTCACTAAAATCAAGTCACTCAGAATTTTCACATTATTGAGGTAATGTGTTTGTCCTTATATTCCAATTTCACGCCAAAAATATTAGGACTTGTTGTTAGGCCTGTTTTGGTATGTAGGAGTATAAGACCTAGTGTAAGCGCAACAAAGACATGTCTGCCTTCTTGTGGTGATTACTTTGTTTTATTTGACATTTTCCCATTTCTTTTCAGGATCCCCCTCTCCCCACGCTCACAAATCAGTGGCATATTACAGTAAACAGTTCGTACTAACTGGTGCCGAACTAGTTAAAAAATAAAGCGTGGTGTCTACGTCAAACTGTCGCCCGTACTCCCGGAAGTATTTGTGGCTGCTTGAATGCTAGGCGCTACAAATGTATTTAAGTATTGAATTATTTTTTGCTACGCTCTAAGATGTGGCGCAGTGTCATAGACTTTATTTGTATTATAGTCTGTGCACAGCAGCAGCAACGAGCTGCATGAAGCAGATCATCTCCTCCGTGGTGACAAGTAAATGATTCCACAAACAAGTAGCATTTTAACCAATGATGTGAACGAGGCGGTGCTCAGTGTGCTAATGCTAATAATAAATATAAACAAAAATAAATAAGAGTCGGAAAAGACCCCAAATAAGTGCTTCGATGTACACCTGACTTTTGACAGAAGTTTGATCAGAACCGCTGTACTGCTGACAGCCACCAGAACACATGTTGTATTACAGTCAATACATAGCTAGACATAAAATGAGATGACTGCCACATTAGAAATTTAGCAGATGTTCTCAGACTGGAACACATAAACAGCTGACGTCATCATGGCAAAGAGCTTTTATGCGAAACAAGTATTATTATTGTCAATGTTATTTGCACTATTTTGCACTACAGAAGACTAAGTTTTGAGATCTACATAATAATAGGTCTTGATTATATTTGTAATCAATTTAGCTTTGCTGAAAGACTGTTTTTTATTGACATAAAAGTTTCCATTTATGTACAAAGATAATGTACATTAGTACAAAATGTAAAACAGTTTTGGGTTTGAAAAATTAATCTACAGAATTGCACAAATACAGAATTATACTTGACGTCATGTCGTACAGTAGTTCTTGCCTTACTTCAACCAATTCTAACAACTTGAAAAAGGACTGCCACCAAACGTCTTTCCTGTCCTGGCATTTTTACAATTCCAGCTTTTATTGTTTTGAATGGTACAATGGCATTTTCCGTCAAGTTTGTAAATGTCACTGTACATTGTGACAAAAATCGCAAATACAATCAAAATTGCAATATCTGTCAGAAAAATCGCAATACAATTTTCTCCTAAAATTGTTCAGCCCTATCGGACAAATTCCTGTGTAAACGTAAACATGAAAGAAAAGCAGGTTGGCCCTTTGGGTGGGGAATTGAAATAAAAAAAAGAATACAGATGGAACAATAAATACGCAGGTAGTATTTGCAAAGCATGCCTTTGTTGTATATACGTATGTAGAAAATATGGCATATTTTGGAGAGAGTTAAGCCGCGATTAACCCGATTAAAATTTTTAATTGTTTGACAGCTCTAATTTGTACTGATTTCTGATTTTTCAGTATTTCTGAGTCATGCCAACTTCACACATACAACATACAATTTTAAGGGCAGGAACAGGATATGTTACGTACTCACTAGCTACTCAGTAGGTAGCTGGCAATATGCTTTTTGCGGTTTGACAGATTTGTTTAAGAGTGAAACAAACTGTACATACGGTATACTTTCAGGCCTAATATTAACGGAAAAAAATGCTTTATTGTTGTTAACTTCATAAAATGTGTTGCCAATTCACAACAATAGGAAGATGTGGGTCCCAGCGTGAATTTAGGCAGCCTGCATTATTGTGGTTTCTGAACTGAGCACCAACCAGCGGCAAAGCTGTGTCATTTATTCACTTTGAATTTTGCAACCATTTTTTTGTCTGTCATGTCCTCTTGTCCAGCCACCGAGACTTGAAGCCAGAGAATTTGTTATTAGATGAGAAGAACAACATCAGGATAGCAGACTTTGGTATGGCGTCTCTGCAGGTCGGCGAGAGTCTGCTAGAGACAAGCTGTGGGTGAGTGGCTTAAATATATACAGATGCACAAAGGTATTTGAGTTGCTGTTTTAAATATTTCCAATATTTTTATTGACTATGAAGATCATAATCATGAAATATGTAAGTGTTGTAATACTTTCATGAGTGCGCCGCTGCACTGACTGAGAGCATTTCATGCCGACACGCTGCTTATAGAAAGGAAGGCGGACATTACTGACAAGACCATGCAGACGTTAAAGGGTGAAGGGTGAGCATGAAAGACGAAGGAAAGGCACGGCCCCAGTAGGTGCCGATATATTGAGATGGTGCATTGTCCAAAACATTGCTTTGGCTAAGGACCCTAGAAAATGGCACCTCCGAATGGACACAGCTATTAAGTAGAGTTTAAACTGCAAACTATCACTTACACGGGGGGACATGGGAATCAAGCAGCCTTGAGAGAATTAAAGATCAACAAATCCATGTTTGGCAAGCAGATGAAGCAGGAACATGAGCTTCGCCAAGTCAAGTAATGGATTTCTGATCAAAGAACAGAAATACCTACAATCTACTTTGAGTTTCGGCAATACAAGTTTGAACACTACGTGCCACCCACGTAATGACGTGCTGTAAGTGTCTTTGACAAAAGACAAAAAAAACACGAAGAAGAAATTAAGTCATGTCAAATACTGTAGTGCTGTGTCCTACGCTGTTATAAAGTAAATAAAAAAGCACTACAAGACTGCTCAGAGCGACGAAGCTCAATGCTAATATGAATGCTCGTGGAGTTACTCACTTCCTATCACTTCAGCAATCATTAATGCTTACTTAGATATTTGGGCCAGTCAGAGGCACTTCAAATGTTGCCAGGGTTGTGTTGACCTCAGTCAGTGATTCATCAATTCTGAACACAACCATATAGGAGTTGGCAATGTAAAAATGAATTATCGTATTTTTACGGCCAATAGACGCACTGTATAAAAGGGTGCAGCACCAGTTGAGGGTGCTATTTCTGTAGTTAATACTTAGACTGGGGGCGGCGCACTACAAGGCGCATGTTAACATGGTAGGTTGCGCATGCTAGCTCACGCAGGGTGATGACTATTAGTGGCAGCACTTGCGCTCAGACCAATCAGGGATGTCAATGGCAACACATCTAAGAGACTATACCAGGGGAGGGATGTCACTGGTCACCACACTACTAAGAGTCATGGTTTCAAATCAAAACCATAAATATCTCTGAACAGCATACAAGCAAATAATGAAACAAAGAAATAAAATTAACACAAAACATGCATCTCTCATGCCATTCCAATCACCAAAAGAAATAAAAATAACACAAAAACAGTACTGAGGCATTCTGGGAGATTATCACACTGAGGCATTCTGGGAGATTATCAGACTGAGGCATTGTGGGATTTCAACAGTCTTATCAGGTTAGACGAGAGATGTGAGTGGTGTGCTTTGGGTGTGTTTTTTTTTTTTGCAGTCTGTTGTCTAAACCTGTGATATTTCTTGCTTGCAATAACATGAATGATAAGACAGACTACGACATTGTGGACAGCTGCCCTTACGTCCAGCTTTCCCTTGCACCATCACCGAAAAAAACATATTCACATAATGTATTTGTCACACTCAATTTGTAGTATGGATGTCTCAGACTTTGGCGAGCAGGGTGTACTAACATGAACTCTGCAATGCCCCAAAAAGTTAGGCTGAGTGGTCGAGTTCTTCAGCCAATAGAATAGGCGCGTCGCATGACAAGGTGCCCTGTTTGTTTTGGGGGAAAATTGAGACTTTAATGTGTGTCTTATGGTTGTGAAAATATGCTACTTCTGCAAATAGTTGATTGTGATTCTTTCACTCCCGCTCAGGGTTTTGGTTTCCAATTGGAAATTATTTTTTTTATTATTTGTGTGGACAGACTGATTATGTATTTATAATTATTGAGGGATAGTGCACAGGTAAAAAGTGTGATGACTTTTTGATTTCGTATGACAATAAGGAAATTATTAAATGATGCGAAAGGCATGCGAGATGTCGCTCCGAGCTGGAAGAATGAAAACATGCATCGGTGTAATGAGATAACTGAATCGTTCAATTGAACTGCTTCACACTCATTTTTGTTAGCATAAATAAGTGATCGCGTGTTCATTCACAGGAAGCAGCGTTTGGTTAGCACAGAAATTTGATGAGACACTTAAAAGGGAGTCACGCAGTCCGCTTCATTTATTATACAATGAATCTACACAGACAGTGGCCCGATAAGTCATTCCACAAATGTCAGAATAATGACTCCATTTAGCATTGCTTGAAATGATTGTTCAAAAGAATTCTTGTTGAGATTCTCTTTTATTTGTTTTCTTGTTATTTAAGTCAATATTAACATCTGTAAGTCCCCATTAGTATTTTAAGCACATATTGTCCCACATTTTTACTTTCACCTTCACGTCTAAAATTAAAGGTGTAGTCAAACAGGGCAAGTTGTAAATATTGATATATAATATTGTTCGAGCCATTTATGTTTAAAACAAAAACAAAACCGTATTCAAGTTCATCAAACAACTAGCAAATGTTGACAAACATTTTTTCTTCCGTGTGTTCGTGTTTCACTTTAGAGGTAATTTGCAAATGTATTTTTTATGCTTATGGAGAACAAATAAGCTCTAAAATATATTTGGCATTTATATTACAAGCTCCTTTTTCTTGACCAGTCACAACTGTGAGAAACTAATTGCCACACAGCCTTCCATTCTTTTTTGTTGCATTTACTTAAAGTACATTGCATTTATTCTTATTTATGGACGAGTCAAAAAAGTGTTTCTCTTGCCATGTAACTCAAACCAGCAAACTAATATTTTATTACTTTATCGCTTACTTCATTCAGGAATATTGTATTAAGTTGTATTTATCTAACAAGGTTCAGATTCCGGGCGGCACGGTGGCCGACTGGTTAGCACGATGGCCTCACAGTGAGGGACAGCATCGGGCGTGGGTTCGATCCCGGCTCCGGCCATCCTGTGTGGAGTTTGCATGTTCTCCCCGTGCCTGCGTGGGTTATACTCCGGGTACTCCGGCTTCCTCCCACATTCCAAAAACATGCATGGCAGGCCGATTGAACGCTCTAAATTGCCCCAAGGTATGAGTGTAAGTGCGGATGGTTGTTTGTCTTTGTGTGCCCTGCAATTGGCTGGCAACCAGTTCAGGGTGTCCCCCGCCTACTGCCCGAAGATAGCTGGGATAGGCTCCAGCACCCCCCGCGACCCTAGTGAGGAGAAGCGGTACAGAAGATGGATGGGTGGATGGTTCAGATTCCTAATGTTATGTACTATTGTGGTTGGAAAATGTCAAGCTGGGGGTTTGTTCAGTACATTTTTCTATACGCTGGAAGGTTGTGATCTTCAGTCATTTCTTCTTCAGTGTGTTGGCTGCTGGCTGTGTTCCCTTTGACAGAGTATGATGTGTGAGTATGTGTGATATAGTGGACCAGTTTGAGTCCTCTCCAGCTTCAACTCCTCTGTGCCTCTTTTACAGTTCGCCGCACTACGCCTGCCCAGAGGTTATCAGGGTAAGTGCTCTCTCCTTTGCCCCCTCTCTGTTCGCTGTCTTTTATGAAGTAATAGTAGCGGCAACCTCCTGCAGCAGCTGTTACGTCACCGTTGCATCCTCTTGGCATTCACTTTATTCATTTGTTTCTGCCCTACTGGGAGGAAATACACATTATGCCACAGCTGCTATTATATTATTTATGATGCAGTCTGACCATTTTTGACTCTCTTTGTTTTCATGTTTTATACCAGGGCTCGGCAACCTTTTTGAAACTGAAAGCTATACATTTAATACACACTTCTAAAATAACACTTTCATTATCCTATATGTTATTAATAAATTATATTCATGTATGTGAAAACATTGGTCATATTAATGATTTCTCTGTCATGATCCGCGTCGGGCATGACAGGTTTTTGTTATTATTTTTACGTTCATGCTGTCGTGTTGTTGTTTTGGTTTATTTTCAGTCAGCTGAGTAGGGGCGTTTCCCCTCAGCACCTCGTCCTCACCAGCCACGCACCTGCTCATCGTTAACTGTCACACACCTGGTTCCCATCTGCTCACCTGATTACCGGACTATTTAAGCTTCCCATGCCATCAACCCAGTGTCGGGTCATTATCCCGTGTAGCTCCCTGTTGCCCCCATTACGGACTATTTCGACTCCCGCTTTTGATCTCGTTCATGTTCTTGTTCTCGCTTTTTCGCCTCGCTCCCGTTCCTCTGTATTTTGTCCCAGTTTTTGTTATCGCCCTCGCTCAAGTGTAGTCCCGTTTAAGTTGTCTTTGATTGGTGCACCCTGCCCCGTTGGTTTGTCCATGTATCTTTGTTTGCCCTTCGGTTATTGATAAATTAAATTCCCTTTAAGTTCCCCTTATCCCTGCCTCCTCGCCTTTGGGTCCACCCTCCTCCTCGCCGTACGTCGATCGTGACTGCACCTCCTCCTCGCCGTACGGCGATCCTGACATTCTCACAGTCAGAAATGGATAAATATGCGTATGCAACACTTCATTTTAAAAATTACATTAATTTAATAATAATAATAATAATAATAATAATAATAATAATATTCCCTTTATTAGTCCCACAATGGGGAAATTCGAACCCAGGCCTCCTGGGGAGACTGGGTCCTGAACGCGGCGCCTTAGACCACTCGGCCAAATTACTAGGAAATCACAATGTCCCATCACTGCTTAGCTCTTTTGACAACAGGACTGTGGGCATCTCATGTGGTCCTTGTGGGCGACCTAATGCCCATGAGCATCATGTTGGTGAGCCCTTCTTTGTGGATACCCAAACCTTAATAATACATGTAACTTGTGAAACATGTAAATATTAGTTTAATTTAAATTCAAAATTGAAAGATATTTCTACCTTCACACATCTGAATGTATACAAGTTAAACATTGTTCAGTAGTTAAAAGTATGACTGTCAGGATCGCCGGTGGGCGAGGAGGAGGGTGGACCCAAGAGTGCAGGGAAGCCAGGCATAAGGGTAACTTAAAGGGAATTTATTGAAGAAATCAAAACAAGGACAAACAACGTGGCACGGAGCAAAATAACAAAGGCAAACTAAACGTGACTAAACTGGGTCAAGAACTAAGAACAAAACACGACGGGAACGAACTAAGCGGGGCTATGAGACCGGACAGGAACAGGTGACAAGAGCTGGGGGCATGAACGAGAGTGGGAGCGAAAACAAGGCACAAGGACAGTGGCAAATCCTCGGAATCGTGAGCGTGAGCATGGGCATGGGCATGAGCGAGAACGAGAGCAGGGAGCGGCCGTGACAGTCCAAAAGGAGTGGCAGGAGAATGTTCCGACACAGAGCTGTCGGGATGAGGTGTTCAAATAGTCCGTTAATCAGGGGAGCAGATGGGAATCAGGTGTGTGATCGTTAAGGGGGAGCAGGTGCGTGGCTGGTGAGGGCGAGGTGCTGAGGGGAAACGCCCCTACTCGGCTGATCAACACAAAAACAAAGTGCACATGGCAGGGAGGTGACGAAAACAAGAACAAAACCGCATGCACACGAAAACAATAACAAAAAACCCTGTCATGCCCGACGCGGATCATGACAATGACGGTTCAAATTTACATGCCAAGAAGGTTTTTGTTGAAATACATCCATCCATCTTTTTTCCAAGCTGCTCATCCTCACGAGTGTCACGGGCGTGCGAGAGCCTATCCTAGGCATCTTCGGGCAGTAGGCGAGGGACACCCTGAACTGGTTGCAAGCCAATCGTAGGGCACACATCGACGAATAACCATTCACCTAACATGCATGTTTTTGGAATGTGGGAGGAAACCGGAGTACCCGGAGAAACCCCACAACCAATAAAAAACAATTACAACCTGACACACAACTAGGGTCATAGAAAGCAAAATTCAGTGCACATATTGCACTGTTTTTACATTCTACACACTATGTAGAATTCAAAAACAGTGGAAATTGTATTTCTTTTAAATCTTCTAGATGGCAATGTGGGTTTAAAGCAGTGATTCTCAAATAGTGAGGCGATGCGATGCTAAGGGGGGCGCGTGGGACCCTGGGGAACATGTTTTTTTGCATAGTTTTGGGACCAAAAAAGGCGATCTCAGACAACGCGAGTTTGAGCTCGTCAAAACTGTTTGTGCCCCTAGTTCACGCAGTACTGGTTTAAAAAAAGTGTCGCCCTGTCACGCAGTCCTGATTTAAAAAAAAAGGGTCGCCCTGTCACGCAGTACTGATTAAAGAAAAGCGTTGACCCGGAAGTGATTTCTTTCACCGCTATTTAAATGCACCGCGCCAAGCTATCTTGTGTCGCAGCAGAACGGACTTTATTTGAACTATTTGTAAGTCCGCGCACAGCAGAAGCAACATGCTATGTGATGGCAAATAAACGACTCCGCAAACAAGTAGCGTTCTAAACGAGGAGGCGAGCACGTAGGCGCTAATTCGCGAATACGAATTGCTTCGATGTATGCTCGACTTTTAACAGAAGTCTGACTCAAACCGCGTTTGGGCGGAGCGCCAGCAGCTAGGACCAGAAATGTTGCATTTCAACCATTACGTATCTAAACATAAAATAAGACGACGGCTACGTTAGCAATTTAGCCGACGCCCTTAGGCTGGAACATGGAAATGGCTGACGTCATCAAAACGAAGAGGTTCGACGTCAAACGTATTGTAAACATTAAAAAAAATGTATAGTAAACAAAACTGTTGCTATTTGTTATTGATATAGAATTATTGTTTAAAATCCCCCTAGCTCTTTTTGTCTTTTCTATATTATGTACGTATTAATAACTGTTTGGTTTGTTCATGTTAATAAAGTTAAAAAAACTAAACAAAAACGTATGGTAAATATTTATCATCTCATCAATATTTGCACAACGGTGCTGAGTTTGGAGATCCTCACAATAGTTGTTCTCAAAATTACATTTTTTTATCAATTTAGCTTTGTTAAGGGATATTTTATTGACAATCTAAAATTAATATAAAAAGAACATGTACATTAGTACGAAATGTAAAAAAAAAAATGGTGGTGGGGGGGCGCAAATTGTTTTCTTCTTGGTAGGAGGGGCATGACAGGAAATAATTGAGAACCACTGGTTTAAAGCGAGGGGTTTAAGAAATGGCAAGTCAGTGTGCTTTCAGCCCCATGTTGAACAGATAGTGCCATTGGATTAGTTAAAAAATAGAACAAATGGTTCATCAAGCATCATGAAGCTGCTTGCTGCCGGAGAATATTAGTGCCCAGACACAGATGACAATGATTTGTAGCATATTTTTTCCTCTTTAAATCTGTCTACAAGGGGGAGAAGTATGACGGACGAAAAGCAGATGCATGGAGCTGTGGAGTCATCCTTTTTGCACTTTTAGTGGTGAGTAATTTTTGATCCTACTGTTTGGTTTCAGATTCATTTTTTGTTATCAAGTCTTCTCTGTTCTTTTTTTGTTTTCAGAACACATACTACAGTTTTACTGAGTGTATGACACTATTTGATAACTCATCATGAGGCAAAATGTGTCTGCAATTATATTTAATTGTGGTCTCAGCAATTTGCATTATGCGAACTTACAAGGAAATCCTCTCCAATGGAATAACGTATACTGGGTAGCGCAGCGGGCGAATGGTTAGCAAATCCTCCTCAAACTTGGGAGGTTGGGGTCAGAATTCTGACTTGCGTGGGTTTTGTCCAGCTATGCCGACTTACCCCCAGAGTCCAAAAACTTGTTAGGTGAATTGAAGTCTCTTACGTTGTCCTTTGCTTCGAATGTGTGTGTTAGTGCGCGTATGTGTGTGAATGCTTGTTTGTCTGTATGATTGGCTGCCTACCAAATGGACAGAGACGTGTGGTCAGGGTAAGCAAGTGAGGCCCTGACACCCCCTGCTGTCGCTTCCCCTGCATGTGACAAAAATCAAAATAAAGAACTTATTACATTAAATAATGATGCATTTTAGATATTTGGCCAATACTTTATATTGGTTTTCTTTTTCAATGCGATCATCACCAGTGATGTGCGGATTTCAAGTTCAATTAAGGAAGTGAAGAGAAAAATTACACGACTAGGGCTATTGGTGCGAGCACTCACACAAGAGACGGTGTATTTATTTCTACCGCCAATCAACGTGTTTTATCACACACGTCCTGCATATTCTTACGTTCAACAGTCTGTCCAGTTTTAGAGGTTTCCTTGTGCAACACACATGGCTCAAATGACCAGGATCTTTATCAGACCCCTGCAGAACTTGCTGATGAACTGATAATTTGAATCAGGTTTCTTGCAGATGGAAAAGCTCTAAAACTTGCAGAAAAGTGGCCCTTGAGGACCCGAAAATGAGACCCTTAATCTAATATGTTTATTGAAAATGTATGACGAAATTAGTCATGGCCTGAAAATACAATACAATACAATATAACTTTACTTATAGAGCCCATTTCAAAATAGCTGGAGCTGTAACAAAGCACTTTCCATATGGTGTAATAAAAATAAGTGGGAAATTAGAACACAAATTTAAACACAAACACATATACAATATATACCAGAAGAACAGCTGAACAGCGACCATCTCATGTTGACTCGAAAGCTAAAGAATAAAAATGAGTATTCAAAAGAGTTTTAAAAATGGACAGAGAGGGGGCTGGCCTAACATTTAATGGAAGGTTATTCAGTAGGGAAGGACCGGCAACAGAAAAGGTACGATCCCCACTGAGGCTGCGCTTAGTCCTCAGCACCTCCAGCAGCATTTGCTCCAGAGACCTGAGGCAGCAGGCAGGTGCATAGGGGTGGAGGAGCTCAGAGAGGTACGCTTGAGCGAGGCCATTTAAAGATTTGAAGATGAACAGAAGTATCTTGAAGCGAACTCTAAAGTGCACTGGGAGTCAGTGAAGAGAGGCTAAGATTGGGGTGATGTGATCTATCTTCTGAGCGCCAGTTAAAAGGCGAGCGGCAGGCTTTTGGACTAGTTTGGAGGTGCTTTGAGCGAGGACTGGCTGAATCCAAAGTAAAGTGCATTACAGTAATCCAGCCTGAATAAAACAAATGCAATGATTACTTTTTCCAAGTGCTTGGGAAAGAAAGGGCTTTATTTTAGCCAGCAGTTAAGATGAAAGGAGCTGGATCGAACAACAGCACTGATTTGCTGATCTAATTTAAAATCACTGTCCAGTTTAAAACCCAAATTTGAGACTGTTGACTTAAGATTGTCAGGGTGCGCCGGACGGCGAGAAGGAGGTGGACCCAAAAGGCGAGGAAGCAGGGAATGGTGTAACATAAAGGGAATTTATTAAATTACTCAGACGAGGACAAACAACGTGGCGTGGACAAACAAACGTGGCAGGGTGCAAAATAACAATGACAAACTAAACGTGACCAAACGGAACAAAAATGATAAGCAAAGAGGACCGTGACAAACACTCGGGATAAACTTAACGAGGCTATGAGACGGGATCGTAAACGAGAACATGAGCTGGGGACATGAACGGGAGCGAGAGTAGCAGTGGAATGAAGGATCGCAAACAGCGAGGGCAGTGATGTCCGCAAATGGGGCAATGCACCGACGCTGAGCTGTCGGCACGGGGTGGTTAAGTAGTCCATTGATTAGGGGAGCAGATGGGAGTCAGGTGTGCGGGGCTAACGGGGAACAGGTGCGTGGCTGGTGGGGACGGAGTGCTGAGGGGAAACGCCCCTACTCAGCTGACAGGGGTAAACAAAAACAAGGACAAGGCATGGGACGTGAAAAATGACAACAAAGCCCTGCCATGACCGACACGGATCATGACAAAGATAAGATGTCAGATGACAGGCTTGGGAGTAGAAGGGCCACTGGGACTGAACACCATAATCTCTGTCTTATTTTCATTGTAATTCAGGAAATTAAGTGACATCCAGATTTTGATTTCCTCTAATCAAGACATAAGTGGTCTCTAGGACTCAGTGGGACATAGCATAGATCTGACTGCATCTGCATAGCAATGGTGGGAAATTCCATGTTTTCGTAAGATGAAACCTCGGGGCAGCAAGTATATCGAAAACTGCAAGGGCCCCAAAACGGAACCTTGTGGGACACCGTACGACAAGGGCAGAGCGAGACTCAGTGCAACCTAGGCGAACACAAAAGGTCTTGCCAGTCAAATACGATCTAAACCATTCTAGAGCGCAACTACTAATGCCCACCTGATGCTGTAAACGAGCCAGAAGAATACTGTGGTCCACTGTGTCAAACGCTGCAGTTAGATCAAACGAGACAAGTCATACAACGTTTCCAGAGTCGTTTGCCAGGAGAATATCATTTAATATTCGTACCAGGGCTGACTCTGTGCTATGCATTTTCTTGAAACCTGACTGGAATACCTCCATGACGTTGTGTTCATCCCGGAAGGATTGTAACTGCATGTGCACCACGTCTTCCAAAATGTTATCAATAAAGGGAAATTTGGAAATGGTCTAAAATTTGACAGAGCATCTTGGTCCAGACCAGGTTTCTTAAGCAGGGGTTGCACCACAGCATGTTTAAAATGTTGGGGCACTAAATCACAAGAAAGACTGCTGTTGATAATGGCCAAAAAATGATTCACCAATACTTGGGAGAACCTTCTTAAAGAACTGAGGAGGGACAGCATCATATGGTGAGCCAAATGGCTAAATATGGCAAAATGTGGCCATATCTTCCAAAGATGACGAGATCAAAGGAACCTAACACTGCGGAACAAGGAACATGCACAGAGGGGTCAAATGTAGCGTTTGAATCTTGGCAACAAACATCCAGAATCTTGCAGACGGTGTAGGTGGGTGACCATCAATGACCAGTGGCGGAGGAGGGAGCTCAGAAGGAGCACTGAGGGGGGGGATAGAGGAGATAAGTCTCAGGAGAAAGTCATGAAAAGTCAGGTGGATCTGGAGGGAGATCTGTGAGCTTTAAACGGACGGCAGATGGGTAAATGACCTGCTCAATTTCAAAAGGGCCAATGAACCTGGGGACTAGCTTACGGTAATCAGTCTGGATGGTCATGGGAAGATAGCCAAATGCCCAACTTGGAAGTATCTCCCCATTGAAAACGTAGGGAATCTGGGACTAAATGCCAGAGGCAGGATCTTTTACAGATTACACGCACGTTCTTTATTTTTTCTAGTTTTTACGAAATTTTGTGTTCTATTGTCTAATGTTTCCCATGGTAAGTGAAGATGTCATTGCTGCATTGTTTTTCTTGTCCGTGCCTTTTTTTAACGTGACTTGAGTCGAACCTCTGAAGCAAAGGCACGGTGAAATGAGATGTGATGAGCCTGTATATAAAGGTTTTGGCTTAAAGTAAATAAATAAATAAATAACTAATGGTGACGTCAAAAAGCAACTCCTGCAGTCATTTCTGCCTTGTAGCTGAAACTGGTAAGTTGCATCGCTATTTTTACATCACAAAGATGCAGCTTACACAACATTAAAGCACTGTAATTTGCTCTCTAAAACTTGTATGAAAAAAAAAAAGAGTGCTCTCTTTCCCTGACGTGCCCAAACATCATGTTTACTTGAGCATGTTATGACCTGGGGCACTGAAGTCTTGTCTTTTATGTATTATATTGTTTTACAAAGTCACAGGCAAAAATGTCCAGTTTTAGAGGACGGCATGCAGTCACTAACCACAACAGATGATATTCCAGCACAATGTGTACGTCCATATTCAACCTGTTTTATACTGCTCATGCCATGCAGTTTTTTTTCTTCCATTAACTTAAAATATCAGCCCAATGACGGCACGCAAACTCCACAGATGCAAGTCACAGATTTGCACTAGGAACCTTCTTGCCGTGAGGCATAACAGTAGTGCCAACCAATCAGACACTAAAACTACTGAAAGACAGATTTTATAAAAGAAAAAAAACTTTCACAGAGATAAAGACCAACCAATCTTTTGCAGGTCAGTTCTACTCCTTTGCAAGCTGAAACCCTGATAAAGACAAAAAGAATACTCCATCGGCACCAATACATACACAAGACATGAGTGCAGACTAACCTGACTCGAATTATACTTCCTATTGATTTATACGTTATCAATCCAAACATCTCCAGTAACAGTTTGCTCGTGGTTAAGCATGGTGAATGATTATTGACCTTTTCATGCCGCATATCCTCAGTAAAATTACAAGTGAAAACAATCACAACAAATGTTTTGTACACATTGCTGCACTGATTTTTTTCAATGGCAACTTAGTTGTGGGAGATGCACGTTGTCTAAAGTGCAACCTCCGCGCATTTCATTTTGATTACGCAATCAGTGTCAGTGGCCATCTGGCTCTGTCCTGCTCATTTTACTGACGTCATCGAGTGTTCTGCCCAGCTGGTGAGCACAGAGTCACAGACCTGCTTCATCATCACTGGCACTAATGACCGACATCTCTTGCAAACAGCATCCTCTTTGTCTAAGTTCAACTAATCCATCTGTGAGTATCTGACAGGCTATTTTCATGACAGCAGAAGGATGGCTTTTCCCGGTGGATGTGCTTCTTAATTTGTTCAATGACACTGCAACTAGATCTTTAAAATCCCCCAAATACAGTCGGCTATGATTCCACTGGATCATTTTAAATAAGCATTGGAGTTTCCATGTTTGACCTAGTTGCATCACAACTTGTTGCACTCTCTGATGACGTCAATGCGCTTCACAACAGTGTGCAATTCCCTGTTGAATGACGCTCTCATACTGTGTTTCATATATCCATTCAAATAATAGCGTACATTTTAAGTGATGTTGTAGTGAGACTTTTGGACTCACGATTATAGAAACAGGAACATTGTATTGTTCCATTCATTCATCAATAACACAGTTTTTGGATTGGGTCGGGGGTGGGCTATCCTTGAGAAGGGATCACATATGGATGAACCCCAACAACTGAACTCACCCATGTAACATGATTTCAATATTTGATATGGCCAATTTTTGTATTTCCCATTTTCACAAGCACATTTAATGTCAGTACAGTACAATGTAAAGTCAAAACTTATAATTGGGGTGGACACAGCTATCTCGGGAGGTCCATAAAACCAAAGCTTGGAAATGTTATCATCAATCAACATTTTTATATTGAATAAAATAAGAATACTTTTTTTTATCTAGCTACAACATTTATTAGTATACATTTTAAGGAGAGGATGTTTCAAATTCACAAAACGATGACTAAGAAGGGAGGAGGACCCAAACGCAGGGAAGCAGGATTGCAGGAGGACATGATTTAATTCAAAGAAAACAAAATATACCAGACAAGAATCAAAGTAACAAAACACAAACTAGGAAAACTTAACTTGGCTTGACTTGAAGAAAAAAAACAAAAGCAACAACAAATGGCAAGGGCAGGAGTACAACTGACATAGACCCAACAAGGAAACAGCGAACTAAATACAAGCAAATTAACGAGACAACGAGGATCACCTGGACAAGACACAAAGGGTTGGAGGAAGCTTATTGGGTGACACCAAGGACCGGAATGACAAGCATTGGCGCACACAATAAACCAACGAATCACAAAGAAACACAAAGAAAACCTGAAACTAAATACTAAACCAAAAAGCGACCAAAACAGATCATGACAGATGGGCCTTATTTTGCTACGGGGGTAACTTCATATTTAAAGGTAATTATTTACTTAAGTCTTAATAATGTCATTAAGCTTTACTTTCTTTGATAAATTTGTAAATTAAGTAGTTCGTTTGCATCCCACAAAACTTGAAGCTTCATCTAAAACTTTATAAAAATACAAATAAAGTAAAAACAGTCATTGGTTATGAGGTTTCATGTAATGTGGTCTAAAAGAAATAGTAAAATACATTAAGCCGTAATTTATGTTGTTTCTCTTGAGAAATCACTCATCTTGAAGTATTTACATAACCCGTAACCAAATAACTTGGTAACACACAGGGAATCGTGCTCTATTACGTTGGTGTAAGGTGAAAGTAATTACAATACAAGTAACACGTTAATTTTAGTTTTCGGCTTTTAATCACCAGGGCGCTTTGCCTTTTGATGATGACAACTTGAGGAATCTTTTGGAGAAGGTGAAACTTGGAGTTTTCCACATGCCTCACTTCATCCCTCCAGAATGCCAGAACCTCCTTCAGGGCATGATTGAAGTGGACGCTTGCAAGAGACTGACGGTAAGCCACGTGTGCAACGTGATCATCCGGCCGGGCTGCTGGATTGATACGGGGTCAAAAGTAATATGTAGTAGCAGTAACAAACTTGTTAGCTCAGCATTTTGCACAGATTTAATTTAGTCTTAAAAATGTAAATAAATAAATAAATTAATTAATAATTTAAAAAATAACTTTAAAATTAAGTATTTGGAGGTGTACATTCTCTTCACCCATGTTCTGTTTTTTAAATATTTTTATTATTATTATTTTTTTTTTTGGTCATTATTGCCCACAGTTTAGCGTTAGTCTTTCTATTGCAAGTATAATGACTGTCCAAAGTCATCCGAAGGCCGAATTGTCTGCCGCATTTTCCTGCTGCATGACGTCACTTCCGGCATTACTCAAACTAAATTATGGAAAGACATTTTTTGATGCCTCATGTGGCCTGTGTGGACCACATAAACCGTGGCATAATTGTACAGGATTAGGGTGAATTTTGGCACCATGTGTGGTCGAGTTGCGCCGGAAGTGACGTCATGCGGCCGAAAATGCGGCCTTCAGATGACACAGCCTGTAAATTTGGAAACAGCCAAGTGTCACTTCACCATGGTTACCAGGGTTGGGGATCAAACCCACAACCTTTGTATTGAAAGACTACCACCTGAGCCATTCCAACTAATAACTAGTTCACGCAGTTGTTGTTTACAGTTCATAATTAGATTTAGGTTATTACAGAACAGATATATAATTCAGAAACAACGCTTCTGCATCATTGCCAGTCAGACTTTATTCATAGAAATAGTTGGCCCCCCAACTGTTTTACTTCGCCTTTTTGCTCTCTGTCTGCGGTATTGCCCCCACTCTTGTAATGGTATGCGCCAGTAGCAGGTGGGAGTTGCGTGTTACGTGATGTCAGAATAAGGAAATACTGGCACGCTTAAATGCACACTGCTGTCTCATGTCTATTCATACACAAACAATCTTTAAATAAAACCTCTGCAGTTAGAATCTCTTTAGTGACGCTTTTGATGCGTTCTGAGGCAATTTTTTAGATGAAATTGTAGCCGCCTTGCGAACACATCGCACGCTCGAACGGACCTTTCCACCCCGGGACGGACTACCCAGGTTTGTCAATTGGAAATCAATTGATATTATAATTTCATTTTATGAATGCAAAAACATGGAAGTCAATTCTATGAGCACATTTCAATCAGCATCTTCTGGTTTATTCAATCTTTGTCTTTTGTTTTTTGTTTTTTTGTGTTGCAGTTAGAGCAGATCCAGAAGCATACGTGGTACCTGTAAGTAAACCAACCCTTCCAAAATCTAATGAACATATTGAGTTTTAATGTACTACGGGTCACATATCACTGTTCTTTTTCCTCTTTATATTTGTTAAGTTGTCTACTGTAGTTTTCCGTGGCCTAATGTGGCTTGCATTGCCCTACCATTGCCCTACCACTGTATTTAAATAAAACTTAGTATCCCAGCATTGGTCCACTATACTGCACCTCAACGTGTGACTGTCAACAGCATTCCACTGGCAAGGGTGTCAAACAAATTTTTGTCGTGAGCCACGTCGTAGTTAGGTTTCTTTCAAAGGTCCGTTATGAATGGGAACCCAAATGATCGCCACATATTGCATGAACACCAAAAAATTGATGAATCACTAGTTTTGAAATTAGACATTTTTACATGTATTCATTTTAAAAGGCGGGTTGATAACATAACAAAAAATACTCAATGTTTTTAAAAGTGAAGACAATTTTCAAATTAGGTATTTTAGCAAGAAACATGAAAGTTTATGTACATAATTTTGCTTTTGGACTAATATGGCGAGCTTGATCTGGCCCCCGGGCCATGAGTTTGACACCTGTAATTTCGATCGACAAATGACAAACAACAGAATGCTGTTCCAGCCTAACGTGGCTATCAAATCTGGGCTCATGACTGACACTGAAAGCACTTTTGGGCTGCGGTGAGTGAGTTGTGCTGCTTGTGTTATGCTGTGTTGTAGAGCTGGAAAGAATGAGCCTGAGCCCGAACAGCCCGTCCCCAGGAAAGTAGCCATCAGGATGCTGGCTACACCCGAAGAGATTGATCCAGATGTCCTGGAGAGTATGCATTCCTTGGGCTGTTTCAGGGATAAGGACAAGCTTACCAAAGACCTTCTGTCTGATGAGTGAGTGAGAAGTGGTAGCAGAGTAATTAATGCGGCAGCCACACCAATTCCTCTGCTTAAATATGCATGGTGTTGTTAGACCAACTCTCATACTTGTATGCACTTTGCCTTACCTCTCTTCTAAGTGACAATCAAGAAAAGATGATCTACTTCCTTCTCCTTGACCGCAAGGAAAGATATCCAAGCCACGAGGACCAGAACCTTCCTCCACGCAATGAAATTGGTAGGTTCATCGAAACAGAAACACAATATTCAGGGCGCACAAAAGTGAATTAAATTCCAATGAACTTTGAAATTCCATCCACTGCCATCTCTATATGTTAATTTCAATTTGCCCGAGTTTGTTGTTTTGAACCGCTGTGAGGTTTACATCCTATCATTAAAGAAATATTTTACTTGTATTAACACTGAGTTTAGTTAGGCAACCACCAACTGTTGAAATCTTCACCATAAATCTGAGTACATGGAAATTATCCGTACAGAAAGGTAATAAATTGGTTAATTCAATTATTATGTCTGCTGCTATTGTTTATCCTTATCTATTGGGCTTTTATGGTATTATGTCATTCAAAAAAATCTTGGTGAAATGTATTTATGTTTGGCATGGAATGTCTGTTTACATTTTGAAAACATGTCAAGCAATCCAGGTTTAATAGAATTCTAATACTTGTCCAAACTATTTACTTTCTTATTCACTCATCGAGCTCTGAATTCTGCTCAGCAGATCCTCCCAGAAAGCGTGTGGACTCACCCATGCTAAGCCGTCACGGGAAGCGAAGACCAGAGAGGAAGTCGATGGAGGTGCTTAGCGTTACGGATGGAGGATCACCCGTCCCAGTACGGAGAGCCATTGACATGGCAGCTCATGGTCAAAGGTAAGAGAGTGAGCATAATGTTTGGGTTCTTTTTTTGACATTCAGAGTCAATTCAAGAATGTTGTTATCATTGTCATTATTGAAGGTAGTCTAGAGTCCTGGTCTGGATGATAAAGAAAGGTAAAATAAGGTGACTTTTATTAGACAGATCATAGGGAAAGGTATTACTCATACATAAGAAGTACTGTTGACTGGTTACATTCGTTGATAGGTATTCATATTGTAGTTGACTGGGAACTTACTCATTCAAGACCACCAGTTAGTCAGCAGGCCAGAGACTGATCTAGAAATACTTTATACACTGAGCACTGATTAGGACAAGTCAAGAGTCAGTGGTCTTGCATGTTCTCCCCGTGCCTGGTTGGGTTTTCTGCGGGTGCTCCGGTTTCCACCCACATTTTAAAAATATGCATGGTAGTTTAATGGAACACTCTAAATTATGGTGTGACTGTAAATGTCAATGGTTGTGGGTTTTCTATCTGTGCCTTGGCCTGTTCAGGGTGTACTCTGCCAGTGTTTGCTCTCCCCATTCGGCCCATCGCAAATGACGACTTGAAATGGGGTGTGGCATGGTAAATATTTACCTTACTCGCTCACCACTTTGACAAATAGCCAATTCTTCTGTCAGAATTGCCCTGGCAAAACCTGTGTGAAAGGTCAAACTGCAAATGGCCGGAACATATGGAAATAATGCACGCTATGCCACAATCTTCTTTATGTGCTGGTTACAGCAAGGGTGTCAAACACATTTTAGCTCAGGGGACACATGGAGGAAAGTCTATTATCAAGTGGGCCCGACCAGTAAAATCATGATCTATAATGAAAATCAATTTCGGTAAATATTATGCGCTATTTGTATGCTTCCCTTTGAATAGTGGTGGTCAACTGCAAATATATTGTAATATATGAAAGAAATATATATGAATTTTATATATATATATATATATATATATATATATATATATATATATTTATTTTTTTTTTCTTCATAAAATACACATTTTGAATAGCACATACCGTATGAACTAAATTAAATCAATAAATACATACATACATGTAATTTAAGTATCCAGTGGTGGCAGGAAAAAGTCCCAATCCAAATATGTTTTGGCGCGCTACGTGCTTAGCGAAGCTAAAAAAGTAATGAAAAAAAACACTACAAGACTGAGTCAAATGTCCGGTGCTGGCCCATATTGCGACCCCCTCCCAGTGTGAATCTCTTTGCGGCGATCGAAGGCTTTTACCTTCGCTGAGCGATGTAGCTCAATGCTAATGTGAACGCAAGTGTAGCTCCCCATTTTCTATCACTTCAGCAATCGTCACGCTATTAGCTTGGTTCAAAGTGAAGAGCCCTTCAACTGCCACAATAAGGAGCAGCCCAGCTCACAGATGTTGATGCCAACCATGAAAAGCAATGCATGTGCATTGAAATGCCACTGATATGGCCAAAAATGCGTGGATTTTATGGCTCAGCTCATATTTCACAAACGCAATAATAATCAGAATGCCATGTTTCGACAAGTGGGGCTCCATATTCTTGAAAAGAAAAGAGCAGGGTTTATATTTGATCTGTGTTTTACTCATTTTTCTATTTTGTGGGATTAATATTAGTGTAATCCGACCGAGACAATTAGCATCTTGACATGCATCAAGAGTCCATCATAGTCCGTCTGGCCTCATATTGTGCAGAGTGGGCTTCATACATGGTCTGTTTTTTACTCATGCCCATTTTAACATCTGAATCAATGTATTCACCATTACTGTATTTTCCTATATTATCCTGTATTATCTGGTGTGTCGCTCCTCCAATCCAAATTATGAAAATGGATATTGCAATTTTGCTGTAATCTTACCAAGAGATAAGCAGACATTATCAAAATATAAAAACCTATGTGACCAAGGCAATAAAGCGACAAACAATTACAAATTAAGAGGTTTAGCAAGTTCATGTGAATGTTCGCTGATGTTGGGTGTACGTGTGTGTGTGCGCATATAGGCGTGCATGTGTGTGTGTGTGTGAGCGTGTGTTAATCATGATATATTGTTTTCAATTTGCATTTTCAATAAAGCCAAATTGTCCATGGGTAGTTGAATCTAAAATCCTGGAACGACATCAACAACACAGTTTCTCTGCAATGAAGAGAAGGTGGACAATGAAAAGTTAATGACACATGAATGAAAAATTGAAAAGCTTATAAAGTAGGGAAACAAATTCAATACATAAATCCTGCAGAGATTGTGTGCATCCGCTTGCCCGTATATTGAAGTATAAATTATTAATACGTAAAGTTCATTGATTGTTGTGTCAGCGTTTGGCCACCCTACTCGTAGTATTTTATTTATTTATTTATTTTATTTATTTATTTTCATTCTTATTTTCCTAACATATACTCAGGGTTATAGCCAAAACATTTCAAACTGCGGCGCTAATTGCCTTACCTGGATTGATACTAATAAAAACTGAAATTCTCTCTCTCTCTCTGTCTCTGTCTCTGTCTCCTTTTCTGTCTCTGTTTCTCTCTCTCTCTCTCTCTCTCTATATATATATATATATATATATATATATATGTGCTTTCTCCCTAGTTTACTGAATAATTAATGATTGCTGACTTTCATTGTTTTGTGTGTTTATGCGTAGGTCGCGGTCAATCAGTGGCGCGTCCTCCGGTCTGTCCATAAGTCCACTCAGCAGTCCAAGGGTAAGCGTCTGTTTGTCTGTCCATGCTACTGATTGGTTTCCTTCACTGCAGCCTCACTGACTTGCTACGCTGCCATATCATGGTGCGCACACACATGCAGATACTGTATTGTATGCAAGTCACTCATCACCAGCTCATACATGACACTCTTTATTATCAACCTGTGTGACAGGCCAGAATTCGAACAAAACGCAAGCCGTCTTGGTCTTTTATTGTGTAATTTGTCATCAAACAACAAAAACCTCAATTGGTTAAGGATGGGACAACCGTACATCTAACGATACTTTGCGCCATGTTTCGGTACATTTTTGATGCATGTTTTGCGCATAAAAAGGGCAAATTTTTTTCGCTGAGAATTACCTCTTCATTTCACCGGTCAGCATTTTGTAGTGTATTGAATACTTGTAATATAATTTATTTCAAATGAACTCTTTCGAATTATGAATTATCTTATTCCTTGACTCATTGCATACATATGATTGTTGACACCATGAGACCCGAATCATCCTATTATCGCAAAGTTATGACCATAATGTGGAAGTTAAGAGCCATAAAGCATTTTTTTTGTTTTAAAATAGCCTCTGGATATGCATGAAGTGTGTTCCATTTTTAAATGCAGTTTCAAATGACATTTTAAAGTATACCTAATTGGTGTAGGTTGATATCGATATACAGTTGAACCTCTGTTTCCAAATTTAATTCATTTCGTGAACCTGTTTGTAACATAAAATGCAGATATGGACATCTTCGTCCTGGATGATGAGAAATTTTTAAAAAAGGACGGCCTATATAAAGGCCGGAAGTGGGTTTTCCTTTGTAGGTTTTGGTACTGCATGCATAGACTTAAAATATTTGCCCTTGGAGCAGAATTAAATTTTGTAACGTACTATCTCTCTCTCGCTCTGGGTCACTCTGTATTTCTCTCACTCTGTCTGTCTCTTTCTCTCACGCACGCGTGTACAAAGCTAAGCCACACACACGCAAATGCTTGTGCACATTGCTTCGATGGTTCAAGCAGCCTCTTCTTTGGCTATGCACTCAGCAGATGAGCACTCAGCACCTCGGCTGCGCTCAAATCACGCTTTTGTCCTCAAAATTTCCTCTCACCTGCTTGTTATCGTTGCAAAAATCGAACAGTGTACTGAAGCCAGCAGAATTCCTGTTTTGGGTTTGCTAGCTATGATGTCCGTTAGCCAAAGGCTAGCTGCACTGTATTTGTTTACAGAGTAGTTATGATTAACATTTCTTGACGAGTGATCTCCATTTTAATAAATTACATCAATCTCAGCATGCCACACAGGCTGTAACGCGGCTGATCTGAGTAACGTAATGGAGCATGTAAACGGATAATCGGAACAGTACCGTGCAAAGATTCTGCAATGAAATACTGCCTAGGTTATTTTTTGTGTGTACTATATCTTAAGAGGCACGGCCTGTAACACGTGTCGTCGGCAGTAGAAAGTCTATAACAGTATACACTCTCCCCTTGTATTAGGGAGACAAAGTAATCGAGTCGGGAGTTGTATTGTAACTGACTTTGTTGTCTGCTCGGAATGACAGCAGTTGTGTGATGACACGCGTCCCCCGGTGCGCTCCCATTGGTCTGCCTGTTGCTGATAAGTTCACTGTTTGCGCTCCGCTTCCGGGGGTGCAACAGGGACAGCTTCGGTGCTGTTTCAAGTACTCCCCTGTTAGAGAAAAAAGGAGCCGATGAAAATCATGAAAATCATTTCTTTCTTTAAAAAAAAAGTTTTTTTTAAATTATTATTATATAAAGTTTCCTCATGTTACTTATACTTCAGCGGCACAGGCGCTCGGGAGCGTGGAAGGTAGGGCTGGGCGATATGACCTAAAATCAATATTGCGATTAATTGAGTAATTTTACCTCGGTAACGATAAATGCACGATAAATTCACCCCGTGAACCAAAATCAAAATAAATGCAGGAAATGCATATTAACTGTTTTTTTTAATTGACCAACTGGTACACATTACTTTCAATGAAAATTAAAAGTTCAAAAATCATTTGTATCAACATTCCAAATAGCTTGCTTTGCATGACTTGAACAATGTCACAAAGAACAAGAGAAAAATCTCAAAAAATATTTTTCTAGAAATAGATTGCGCCGAGATGCTGTCATGCCATTTGTAAAGGCGTAGATTTGTGTAAAGGTATCTTGTAAACAATATGAACAATGCCATGTGCAAAGGAGCTAGTCGCTTGTAAACAAAATGCTAAATAAAATGAAAAAAATGTCAATGGAATGCCAATGCCAAATAAGGAAGTGTGCGTCATCAGGAAAATGTCGCCTCCGTTATGGGCTGTTGTCACTTGTCGAACCTTGCTTCTCACTTTGAACTTTTTGCACCAGCTCCAAGTCAACAGCATTGTTGTGTTGTGGTTGGTGAAAAAGAAAAGCTTGGACGCGCTGTTTCGGGTGCTTACAACGCACTTTGTAGTTCATGTTCTTTTGCTCAAACATCGTCTTTATGGAACCCAAAACATTTCTAAACGACAGATGTCGAATTTCTTTTCGGGAAAAGCGCGACAGGAACAATTCGAACTCACGTTACTTTGTCTTCAGCCGTGTCAGCTGCTTCTGGATTTGAATCGCCAGCTACGAACGCGTCTTCTGTTTACTTTCTTGTTCAGATGGGTGTAGTCACAAGACTAGACGCGCTGCAGCCGTCTTAAAGGGGCATGAACATTGCCGCAGACAAAAAAGACTTTTTTTCTTTTTCTTTTTTTTTAAGACACCGAATTTACCGACATGGGCAAAATGATGTCGACATTGTAATACACTTTGGTAACGGTAAATTTTCGGTTTATCGCCCAGCCCTAGTGGATGGCCTGTCCATGATGGGTTGTGGTCACTGGTGCAGGTTGAGGCCCCTCCAGGTAGGCTGGTTTAAAGCGGTTCAAGTCGAGGTGATTTGCTTTCTCCGCCCAGTCTTGGACTACGTAAGGGCCACGGTACAGTCATGTGAGCTGCGGTTTATGTGTGTGGAGCCTTACAAAAACGTATTTACATGTCCTGCAGCACCTTGGGTACCCGTACGGGGCGGTTGTTGGTCTATGTATTATGCAGTACTGGACGATACTTCCCGACGGCACAAAGAGGTGGTTAGTGTTGGCTGCGGCGTCATCCATTTTGGGGGATGACGGGAAGAACTCTAATAGAACGGCGATGCTCTCGCCGAAGACTATTTCCTCTGGTAAAAAGTAGAATACTTCCTTCAGTGTCGTGCGCATGCCAAGGAGAACCCATGGTAGCTGGACCTTGCAGTCAGGTCCAGCGTACTGGGCCATCAAAGCGGCTTCCAGTGTACGATGAGTACGTTCGACCATGCCGTTCGCAGCAGGGTTGTCGGCACTAGTATGATGAATCTTGGTGACCATCAGTTGGCCAAGAGCGGCCCTATAGCTGTGAAATGCACCCTGGGCCCCGGTCTGAGGTGATATCATCCGGCACGCTGAAATGTGATATTCAGCTGTTGAGTCGAGCCTCGGCACAGTCTTAAACAGTGGCTCATGTCATGGGCACGGCCTCTGGCCATTAAGTGGATGTGAAAAGCTATTCATATCCTTCAGATTGTGGCAGTGGGCCCACAACGTCAACATGGAGGTGGCCGAAACATCGTCATGGTTGCGCAGATCAACCATTATCAGATGCCACGTGAGTGCTGACTTTGCTGGTCTCGCAGGAGACGCAATTCTTGGCTCATTGATGGAGCTCACAGTTGATGCCATGCCATATAAACTTCTGAGTCATCAGCTTGGCAGTTGCACATCCGGATGGGTGGGACAGACCGTCAAAAATGACAACGAGGTGGCGTTGGGCAGTTTTGCGTCATCAAAAGCATGTTGCTGAGTGTTGCCCCTCTGATGGTTGCGCTCTGCTTCCGGGGTGCGACACGCACAGCTTCGGTGCTGCTACAGTGGAACCCAAATTAATCCAGACTGGATTTTTTATTTTTGATGGAGTGCATTTGCAGATGTCACTCAACTCCTCAGCTCATGTGAGTGACAATTTTTTATGTTTTACCACTACATTGCGCTGCACATTGAAGCCAGATACATTTATAACTGTGAGAGGGTGAAAGCGCAACGGTGATTGGATATTACATCGCAGGGGATATTACATCCCAATTGTCCACAACTCATAGGTTCAGTCTGATCTTATTTTGTAATCTGAACAAAGTTTATTTTTTTCCTAAAATAACAGCATTGTAACCTATAAAAAGAGCAAATGCAGGTTTCCGTGTGTACTATTTTTGTTCATATTTGTAGCCTGTAGCAAGATTGTGTGTGATGGAAAAAAAAACAAGGAGAGTGTATTTGTGGTTATGAAGTTTTTTCTGTACGCTTGCAGATGTATTTATAGTCGTTGGAGATCAGTGCAGTTCGGTGACTCAGAGGAAGCAATTTTCAGTTTTCATTTTTGATTGGCAAGGTGCACGGTTGAGACTGGCTAACACGATGGCCTCACTGTTCCGAGGTGCAAGGTTTATTCCGGCTCCGGCCCCCGTGCCTGCGTGGTTTTTCTCCAGTTTCCTCCCACATTCCAAAAACATGCAGGGCAAGTTGATTGATCAATTTAAATTGCCCCTAGGTATGATTGTGAGTGTGTATGGTTATTCGGCTGTGTGAGCCCTGTGATTGGCTGGCAACCAGTTCAGGGTGACTGAAGACAGCTGGGATAGGCTCCAGTACCCCCGTGACCCTAGTGGGGAGGAGTAGATCAGATAATGATGGATATGCAGTTGCAAGAAAAAAAGTGTGTGAAGACTTTAGAATTAGCTGAATTTCTGCATTAATTTCAAAGCAGACATAAAACATGATCTTGTTCTAAATCACCACAATAGACAAACTGTTTGCTTAAACTAATTTCACACAATTAGTTTCCCTGTTTTTATTGGACACACTCTGTAGACATCCACAGTGCAATGGTTGAAAATATATGCTTCGAGGCTAATGAGTGGACTTGAGAATGAATTGCTGACTTTGATAGAAACATGACTTCCCAATTTGGGTTACTGATACTGAAGAAAATTACTGTTATAACTCACTGTCAGAAATGAAAAATGCGCCACATTTATAGTCCTAGTACTCATGTGCTATTTGGCACACAGTGAACTGTTGTCCAAAAAATAGTCTTCTTGTGTCATGGTGGTTATTATTAATTTATTTTTATGTGGAAAGAACACAATCTGGACGAGCTTGCTGAGGTCGACTGCAGCATACTTTATTCGGCCTCACTTGACACAATAGAAGTACAGCAAAGAGTTTTTATATATTGTACTTCTCGCAAACTGTGTCATTCATACAACGCATATTTCGCTAAATTAATCCCACATGAGGAAGCACTTTGGTGACAGACATACAAAAAAAAATCCCCTCCCAGAAAACTTCAAACAGAAGCAACATCAGCATAAAGCGGCCATCTGCCTTCATCAGGTGAGAGAGATAGAAAGGATAAGTAAGGTCCTCATGATTGTCATGCTGGAGAAATCTAGGCCTCCTGCTTTCAGCAAGTAATGATGATGTAATTTGCTTCTGGCAACTAGCATGACATCTGCCTCTTACTATATAGTACTGAGTACTTTTTCTTAGTACTTTTGGAGATTTTTGAGACTCTCAGAGCTGGAGGTACTCACCCCCGCAAACTCAATTTTGTTAGCGTAAAAGCTGCCGCTGGCTGATTCACTTTATGTGGCTTGCTCGTCATTGCAGCACTTTCCCAGCCCCAGCACCAAACAACTGAATTGCTCTTGTCAATTGTGCGTGCTGACATGTGTATATGGTGCATGCGGATGTCACAGGTACAAAGGTTTTTTTTTTTGTTTGCTTTTTTTTAGAAGGCTGACTGTTTTATGATATTTTAACATACACAGATATATACTCTGTGAAATATCATATTTGCTAAAGTTGCTATCACACATGTTTGATTATGTTGCCACAAGAACAAACTGGATGGTTATGTCGGACCGGAACTGAGGCAGTTTGTTCACCTGTGGATTTTCACTATTTTGAGCTGTTCACTCATTCCACAGCCTTGTCTATCGATAGCACAACAATGCATGCAATCTGCTATCTTGGGTGGAGGGTTAAAATATATCAGTTTTCAAATGGTTCACTTGCTATTGGTTAAGGGATGCACCGATATATCCGGCTTGGATTGCTGTATTGGACCTGAGGGGGTTTGGGGAATGATGACTATGATGATTAGGACCTACACTCTAAAAACCCAAAATTTTATTTAAAAAAAAGAAAGAAAGAAACTGACTGAGTCATTCATTGAACCCACAAAGTTGGGTCATAACGACCCCACAAAATAACCCAAAAATTAGGTTGTTTTGTGATTTTTGAGTTACAAAATTAACCCAAAAAGTTGGATTAGTCCATTTTTGACTCAGTTTAGGTAAATTTTGACCCAATTGTTCTTGGAGTATATGATGACATATTGGTTGTTGTATGTCGAAGTGATAGAGACTCAAGTCAGCTGTTTTGATCTCGGTGCATCTCTGCTGTGAATGCATCGCGAATGCTCCACTGCTGCCTCCTGGTTGGCTGATAATCACTTTGCTAATCGCATGTTCTGTTTTTTTTCTTTCTTTCTTGCACTGTCGCCACCTGCCTGCCTGCTCCACTTCTCAACCCATCTGCCACACGCTTTTTCTTTTCTTTTTCTTTTTTTAATTTCCTTCTATTTAATTCATGGGAATGAACTTTTATTGGGCCATGGTGATGCCCTGGCTGCTGCACTTCCTCTTGGCTGACTCTTTTGTCATGTTTACCGGTGCATGACAAACCA
>NC_142395.1:3354128-3386628 GCF_059441095.1 Idiotropiscis lumnitzeri | reverse complement strand
ATGCACAATTTAATTTCTGACATAGGGACTACCTAGTGATGGAACAGGCAACACCGGGGCGTCAGCAATGTGACGAGTGGGCAAGTGTGAAATCGCTTACAGGTGCGTGGAGCGCTATGAAAAAAAAATTACGTGACCAACACAAGATGTGTGTCGTTTGGATGTGACGCGCCAAATTGTGGAGGATCAAACTGTATCAACATGTTATGAGTTTGTTGGATGGAGAACTATTTGCTGTTGCTATTGCCGTGTCATTGCCATTGCCTGTGTCTGAGTTGGAGTTTTGCTTTGCTGCTTCATGGATTGTACTAGAAAATCTTCACACCTCTGGAAATATTTTGTTTTTGTCATATGATAGAACACATTTTGCATTCCTACTCGTTTGAGCAGTTACACATAGACCACGTCAACACAGTTTGTGTAATGCAGTGGTTCTCAATTATTTCCTGTCACGCCCCCCCCCCCCCTACCAAGAAGAAAACTATTCGCGGCCCCCCACCATCATTTTTTTTTTTACATTTTGTATTAATGTACATGTTCTTTGAATATTAATGTTAGATTGTCACTAAAATATCCCTTAACAAAGCTAAATTGATAAAAAAATATTTTGAGAACGACTATTGTGAGGCTCTCAAATATTGATGAGATAAATATTTACTATCCGTTTTTGTTTTGTTTTTTTAACTTTATTAACATGAACAAACCAAACAGTTATTAATACGTACATAATATATAAAAGACAAAAAGAAGCCAGGGGTGTTTTAAACAAAAATTGTATATAAATAACATAAAGCAACAGTTTTAATAAGTTTACTATACGTTTTTTTAATGTTTACAATACGTTTGACGTCGAACATCTTCGTTGTGATGACGTCAGCCATTTCCGTGTTCCAGCCTGAGAGCGTCTGCTAAATTGCTAACGTAGCCGTCGTCTTATTTGATCTTTAGATACATAATGGTTGCAATACAACATTTCTGTTCATAGCTGCTGGCTCTCCGCCCAAACGCGGTTCGAGTCAGACTTCCGTTAAAAGTCGAGCATACAACGAAGCAATTCATTTTAGCGATTAGCGCGCTTAGCGCCTCCTTGCTCGCCTCCTCGTTTAGCACACTGCTTGTTTGCGGAGTCGTTTCACGTAGCTTGTTGCTTCTGCTGTGCGCGGACTTATTTATAGTTCAAATAAAGTCTGTTCTGCTGTGGCGCAAGATAGCTTGGCGCGGTGTATTTAAGTAGCGGCGAAATAAATCACTTCCGGGTCAACGAGCGACAGGGCGACGCTTTTTTTTTTTTAATCAGTACTGCGTGACAGGGCGACGCTTTTTTTTTTTTTCATCAGTACTGCGTGACAGGGGGACATACAGCTTTGACGAGCTCAAACTCGCGTCGTCTGAGATTGCCTTTTTCGGTCCCAAAACTGCAAAAATAACATGTTCCCCAGCGTCCCACGCGCCCCCCTCAGCATCACACCGCGCCCCCCCACTCCATAAAGCCTCATCTGCCCATCACTACATATTGTGATTCACTTCCAAATGTAGTTGTTCAGACTGCCGCCTGGTGTTGTGGCATAAGATTGAACGTGAAAGCTGTGCCCACCAAAGCAAACTGTACTTGAAATATCAATTACATGCAGTTAGCTGCTCGTTGCAAATAACGATAATACTATAACAGAAAAACTGACATAATTAAATGTTATCTGTGGTCTTCCATCCATTTTCTTACGATTATCCGGGTACGGGTTGCGGGAGTGTAACAAGTTGAAATATTAAAGTATAAATAAAAAATGTATTATTTGTAATACGATAGGAATTTAAATATTAATTTTGTCTTTTGAATATTTCCATGCTTTTCACAGTGACGCTGTCGATCTGGGTCCTCCTATAGTTTGTAATAAGAACAATCTGAGATCGATTATTTATGTCTGTATGCACCTAGCAGGCGGCCGTTGGAGACTTTCCTCATTCTAGTAAAGTCTACTGAGGAAACAACACACAACACTGTTGTGATTATTTCACCCTGTTTCAGGTATGTCGCGGGCTAGGAGTTTATTCATTGTTTGTCATTGAGTGGTGTAAAGTGAATCCAATGTAAATCGCTGTGTTTTAAGAGCATCGATTGTGTGTACTGTGCGAGTCCCGCTCGTTGAAAAAAGCGTAGTAGTTACGTGTGACGCAGCCATAATTGAGGGTATGAATGTGTGTGTGTGCGTGCGCGTGCATCCTCGATCACATGAAAGCACCTGAGTCGTGCCTGTTATGTTTGAAGCTGTTTGTCTGGCCGTGAAAATGCTTTCTCGCTACTGGTAATCATGTAACCCAGGACTGCCAGCTCATGGTCGGACCGTCTGCGACTAAACCGGCAACCCCCTTGAACTCTCAGCTCTTGGGGAGGGTGATCAGGCACCCCGCGGGACGAAAAGCAATACCCGACAAAGCAACATCCCTTGCTGATGTTGACCCTGAAATGCAGTCTGACAGTATCTCCGCCGTCTGGATCTTTTTTCCTGGACTAGCATACCAGAAGACCAAGATGGTGGATCGGATGTCGCGCTCCAACTCCACCTTAAACTTCACGCGAACGGCTTCCCTCTCGTCTTTCTCTCGTCCTCTTCCTATCTCCCCAACCCCCCGCCAAAAGAAGCCCAGCGGCGAGGGACGACAGGTGACGGGAGCAGGGGCAGGTGAGCCCTGGGAGCTCCTAGCCTGGGATCCACACGCTGGCGGCAGACGCTATATGATCGCTGGGACGATGAACATGGTGGCGACATTGCCCTTCGGTAGCCGCGTCTGTGTCAGGGCAGGGCTTTTTAGCCGTAGCGCTGCCCTCTCCAATGTTGGAGAAGGCCCTAGAAAAGGTGTGGCCAAACACGCTCGCTACCTCCAAGTCTGGCCGGGAAACCGCGTCCGGCAGACTCACCCATTCTTGCGGTCAAAACACAAAAAGAATATTGAAATCGCAATCTCTTCACCTCATCTCCTGGAACGTTCGCACTCTCATGGACCGCAACAACAGCGGTCAGCCAGAACGCAGAACCGCCCTTGTTGCAACCGAACTCTCCCGGTTCAACATAGATGTGGCGGCTTTGAGTGAGACACGACTAGCTGATGAAGGCCAAATCTCAGAAATAGGGGCTGGATACACTTTTTTCTGGAAGGGGAAATCTGCAGAGGAACCTCGCATTCATGGAGTCGGATTTGCCATCCGCAACTCTCTGGTGCAGATGCATAATCTGCTCCCCGTGCATGTTAGTGACAGAATAACATCAGTCCGCATCCCTCTCCAGCATGGACATGTCACCATCATCAGTGTCTATGCCCCCACTCTGGACTCGGACCTTCATGTGAAGGAATCTTTCTACGCATCTCTCCGGACCACCCTCTATGCTGTGCCCCTGCATGATAAGCTGCTTCTCTTGGGAGATTTCAATGCAAGAGTGGGCAAGGACCATAAGCTCTGGCATGGCGTTATTGGGAGACAAGGTATCGGCAACTGCAACTCCAATGGTCTGCTACTCCTTGGTTTATGCGTGGAATTTCACCTGTGTATAACCAATACCATCTTCCGACTCCGCACCAGAGATAAGACCTCATGGATGCACCCACGCTCACGCCAGTGGCACCTGATCGACTATGTCATAACCCGTAAGAAAGATTTAGGCATGGTCCTGATCATTAAGGCCCTCAGAGGGGCTGACGATTGTTGGACTGACCATCGTCCCATCTTCTCCTCTCTGCGTATCCGCCTGAAGCCAAAACCCAGACTGCATGCAAATCCTCTCCGAAAGAAGTTTCATGTCTCTGCGCTCAAAGATCCGGACACCTCGGCTCAATTCTCCTCTTCCCAGTCTCAACGTCTCCTGGTCACAAACCATAATCCCTCAGATCCAGAGGCATCCTGGTGTGCCATCAAGAATGCCGTATTTTCAATTGCTCATGAAACCATAGGCTTTGTGAAACGACGCCATCAGGACTGGTTCGATGAAAACAACGCTGAAATTTGTGACCTCATTGACCAGAAACGGAGAGCTCGGCTGGCATGGGAAAGCCAACCAACATCCAAAAGGAAGGAAATGGCTTTTCGTAAAATGAAGGCTTTAGCCCAACAGTCCATCAGGAAGCTGCAAAATAAATGGTGGACCGAGAAAGCCAAAGAGATCCAAGGCTATGCCGACCGCCACGATACAAGGAATTTTTTCCAAGCTGTCCGTACTATCTACGGACCAGTACACACCCCCACTCATCCTATAAGGTCTGCTGATGGGGTACTCCTAAAGGAGGAATTTGTTATTCTTGCGCGGTGGAAAGAGCACTTTGAAGACCTACTGAACCGGCCCGCCCAAGCTTCTGAAGACTTCCTCCGCGATATTCCTCAGTATCCAATCAAATCATGCATGAGTGTCCCACCCACTCTCGAGGAGACACGGGAAGCGATCAAACAGATGAAGCCCAATAAAGCTTCTGGTCCTGATAGCATCCCAGCTGAGCTCATACAGCATGGTGGGGGGTGTCTTCTGAGACGAATCCATCTCCTGTTCCTGTTGATTTGGGAATCTGGGTATATCCCCCAAGACCTACGGGATGCAACCATCGTGACCATCTTCAAGAAAGGCGACCGCTCCACCTGTGGAAATTACCGTGGCATCTCCCTGCTCTCCACCACTGGGAAGATTTTCGCCAGGCTCCTCCACAAACGCCTTCTTGTCCTGAGTGAGTCTGTTCTCCCAGAGTCCAAGTACGGTTTTCGACCAGGCCGTGGAACCACTGAGATGACTTTCTGCGCTCGCCAGCTGCTCGAAAAAGCCAGGGAACAACAGCAAACCATGTCAATGATTTTCTTTGACCTGCATAAGGCCTTTGACTCCGTCCCTCGTACTACCCTTTGGAGACTGCTTGAGAAGTTTGGCTGCCCCCATAACTTTGTCCAACTAGTGTGGGGCCTACATGATGGAATGATGGGCTCTGTCAGACATGGTGGTTCTCTTTCATCATCATTTCCCATTGCCACCGGGGTCAAGCAGGGATGTGTGCTCGCACCGACCCTTTTCTCTCTCTACCTGACAGCTGTTTTGCTACGTGTCAAAACGTCTAACCCTCACCTTGGAGTGCGTATTAGATACCGGATGAATGGTGGTCTTTTTAACCTGCGACGTCTGAAAGCACGGTCGAAGACATCGGAAGTGTGTGTCTCAGAACTCCAGTATGCTGACGACTGTTGTGTCCCAGCCTCCTCTCCTGCTGACCTATAGGAGTCTACTAACGCCTTTGTGGAAGCATATGAGAGTGCAGGCCTGGAAGTCAATGTTGGAAAAACAAAAGTCCTGGCGCAATTCCATCCTGCCCACCCTCTCCATCCTGTAGACATATCCATCCACGGCGACACAGTCGAAGAGGTCCCCAGATTTTGCTATCTCGGGTCTATGGTCAATAACACCAATGACCCAAGCGAAGACATAAACAACAGGATTCGCCTTGCTCATCAAGCCTTTGGTAAGCTCTATAACCGTGTGTTCTCACAACATGGTTTGTCAGCACAGACCAAGATTAATGTCCACAGAGCTGTTGTGATTCCAACCCTCACCTACGGGTCGGAGAGCTGGACTCTCTATCGGAAAAACATCAGGACCTTGGAGAGATTTCATCAGCAAAAGCTGCGGGCAATCCTGGGAATTGACTGGAAAGCATGCATCACCAACAACGACGTACTAACCCGTGCCGGCCTCCCAAGCGTAGAAGCGATCATCTCAAAGAACCAGCTGCGCTTCTTTGGGCATTTATGTCGCAGGAAAGACTCCTCCCTACCCAAACAGATGTTATTTTGTGCACTGGCTCATGGCTCTAGACTGGTAGGGGGCCCAAAGAGACGGCTGAAAGACCAGTTCAAACAGCTGCTCCTAAAGAGCAAGATTCCCGTGGACAACTGGGAGGCTCTGGCCGCAGACCGCGCAGAGTGGAGAGACACAATAGCCAATGGTGTCATAAAGTTTGAAGAAGGCCGGGCACGAGCAGCTGAAGGGAAAAGACGACAGAAACACCAACGCCTCTTGTTACCCCGTCCACCTCCGACAATTCCGTGTCCAGACTGTCCTCGACTTTTCCACTCACACCTTGGACTCTATAGTCACCAACAGGCACACAGACGGAGATATCAAAAAGGAAAGTGAACGAACAGATGAGGAGGACTGATCCTCGTTCTACGAGGTTGCCATGATGATGATGTTTGAAGCTAAACGTAAACGTAGTTACCCAGTTATGAGAATATGTATGCTTTATTAATGTGTTGCATTGAATATTAGGCATTCTAGGGTTTATATAACATGGAACAATACTTTTTGGTTATTGTACAGAAATTGTTTGGTTAAAATGGAAGTGGTTAAAAGTGTTGTATAATTTCCTTTTATTTTATATGAGTTGTAAAGAATTTAAAATACTGTTTTCCGGTTCATGTTGTGAATTGTTGATTGGATTCTAGTAAAGTCTACTGAGGAAACAACACACAACACTGTTGTGATTATTTCACCCTGTTTCAGGGTGTAACAGGAGCAGGTCTATTAAGAAAGCCCAGACTTCCCTCTCCACAGTCAGTTTGTCCAATACTTCCAGGGGGAAAGCCAAGGCGTTCCCAGGCCAGCCGGGAGACATACTCTCTCCAGTGGGTCTTGGTTCGTCCCCAGTGCCGCCTCCCGGTGGGATATGCCGTCAACACGTCACAAGGCAGGCTTCCAGGAGGCATCCTAACCTAATAACAGACACACCTCATCTGGCTACTCTCTGCATGAGGAGCAGCTTGACCCCGAGTCCCTTTTAGATGACCAAGCTTCTCAACTTCTCTCTAAGGAGGAGCTTGGTCACCCTGTGGGGGAAACTTAAGTTCAGCAGCTTGTACCAAGGATCTTGTTCCTTCTGTAACAACTCACAGCTCGTGACCGTAGGTGATGGTAGCTTTGCCTTTTAGCTCAACTCCCTCTTCACCATAATAACTCGATAGAGAGACCGCATCACTGCAGACGTTACACCAAACCGTCAGTCGATCATCCGCTCCATCCTCCCCTCACTTGTGAACAAGACCAAAAGAGACTTGAACTCCTCTACCTGGGGCTAGATCTTATCCCCAACCTGGAGAGCCCACTCAACCCTTTTCAGACTGAGGACCATGGTCTCAGATTTGGTGTTGGTGCTGATTTTCACCTCAACCGCTCCTCACTCTGTTGTGAACCGCTCCAGTTGTTAGAGTTGGAGATTGCAGCTTGACGAAGCCAACGGTACGATTTCAGCTGCAAAAAGCAAGGATGCAATACTGAGGCCACGAAACCGGACCCCCTCAACGCCTGTGCTGTGCTAAGATATTCTGCTCATCACCTTCATGGAACAGTCACAAAGGGCAGCCTTGGCTGAGCACAACTATTACTGCAAACTAATCCGATTTACTGCCAGCAACGTGGACCAAACTCTGACATCAGTTGTACAGGGACCAAACAGCCATACCAGGGGGTTAAGCACACAAAAATCCCAAAGCGCTACCCACAGAACTCCCACGGGACACAGTTAAACAAAGTTTCTTGAACCCTCGAGGGCCCTGCTGAAGAAGAAGAGTTCCACAGTTCCAGGGGAGAAACAAAGGACGCACTGCTCCTCCTGGACCTCAGTCGACATCCCGACAGACCCTCCTCTCTAGCACCCCAAAACATACCTAACCAAGCAGACTGAGTAGTGTGATTAGCTGTGGTTGGATCACACCTTGCAGTCCTCCTCCTTAAAAAGGGGGGCCCCTGCACCGTTTGCCGTTCCAGAGACACCGACTCAAATATCCATGCGATGGTGTAGAGGTGTGTCAACCACGTCGGCCTCAGAACATCCAGTCTTGCGATGTCATTCACCCTCTCAGCCTTGCCACAGATGAGTTTTTTAACCACCAAAGTGACCTCAACCCCAGTGATAGGAGAGCCCACCTCAGTCGACAGACTCAATTTCCTCATGGGTTCACCATGGGAAGGTGTGACGGAGCAGCTCCGTCAACAAGGACGGTACAGCCTGGTCCCGGGGACGCAATTGCGCACACGCATGCACCGCACATTCCCATAATGATGCATTCAATTCCATCCCGTTTCATACATACGCACCCACCTGGCACCACATCAATACCAGTCACAGTTTTAATAGAGCGACCGAGGGTGCACACTTGGTAGTTTTATTATGAATGGAAGCATACATGGACACACACACGCGCGCACATTCAATTTAACACTCACCAGTCACGAGACGCGGCAGACAACAGACACGACATAACACGACATAGAGGAAGACTAAACAGCGGGGGAGCTTCCGCGTTTCTTAAATATGTTTGTTTCGCGCGACAATTATGTCAGCTGATGCCCAAGGGGAGGGGCAAATCATATATAGAGTGAGTAGTTTGGAAAGAGGGAGATGAGAGGTGCTGCAGTGAAGGTAGTACTGGAGAGCGAGACAGTGACGCATTTTGCAACGTAGCTGACATGGTAGTTGTGGTTGAAATCCATTCAGTGATTTTGTAAATACATAGATAGACACCCTTATTTTTGTAAATTACTATATTGTCACTTTTTCTGAGTTTTTGGACTTTTTGGGGACTTGGAAGGGCTGCACAATAAACATCACTGTTGCACATATTCTGGCTACACCATTTGTTTTGGAGGAGGTCAAAAAGGAACCCGCGACATATGGTGTCAGGAGTGGGATGGCTAGCCGGACAAAGACAACCCTCCTTCCAAGGCAGCGCACAAGACTGTCATCCCCCCAATCCCAATCACCTGGGTCGTCATCATCAGAGATGGATGAAGAGTCAAAGCAATCTGCAGTTGCCCCAGTTGCCACAGCAGGTCCACAACCAGGAGAGGAACTGATGGCGACTACAACCCTCAACAAGCACTCACTCCACCTCCACAACGTGGTGCAAGATTTAGCACAGAAACTCCAGCAGTCCCAGGCTACCTCTGCCAACACCTGCACCTCGTCATTTGCAGCAGATGGCACCACAAGATTCATCTTCGTTTCAGCTGCCAGGTGTTAGCAGCCAACCTGAGCAGTCAAGGCCAGACTTCAGGAGTTACTCAGATCCCAAAATACCCCAATATCAAATGGGGGAGGACATTGAAAATTACTTACTGCGTTTCGAGCGCATGGCCAGGACCTGGAAATGGCCTGAGAGTGAGTGGGCGTGCCGACTCGTTCCATTGTTGTCTGGGAAGGCACTGGAGGCCTATACCGCAATGGATGAAGAAAGGGCCCACTGCTACCATACCCTAAAAGCAGCACTGCTGACAAAGTTAATATCTCGCCAGAGACTTATCGGCAGCAGTTCAGATCCACTACAGTACCCCCTGGTGAAAACCCCACGAGACCTACCACCACCTGAAGGGGCTCTACCGACGCTGGATTCGACCAGAGCAGCGAAGCAAGGAGGAAGTCGGAGACGCGATTATCCTGGAGCAGCTACTTCGTGTTCTTCCAGCAGAGGTGAGGACCTGGGTGAAGGAGCATGAGCCAACCGAGGGACCTCCTACACGACCCGGCAACACACACCGACCAGCTAATCCCCAACCTCAGCATAGACCAACCTGGAGCGAGCCCAGCCAGAGGTTACGAGGTAGTTCCAACTCAGCCCCACACCCACCTGGAATCGGTAAGGACTTTCTTTGTTTCTACTTTCAGCAACCAGGCCACAAGGCTTCAGTGTGCCCTGTTCAAAAAACTAAATTGGCTGGTGCCTGCTATGTTCCCCGCCCCGAGGGGGGAACCAAGCAAAAGAGACTACAGCGTATTAAGACAGTGACTATTATGGACCAACAAGTGAATGCATTATTAGACAGTGGCAGCTTCATGTCGTTAATTATACAGGCTACTGTGCCAATAACCTGTGTGAACTATGGGAAGCAGGAAGACATTCTATGTATGCATGGGGATAAGCACCCTTATCCCACATCTGAGCTCAGTGTAACAACTGATGAGCAGCCATATTTGTTGACTGCCAGTAGCAGCCATTTTGGGATTGAACTTGCCAGTTCTCCTGGACTTGCTGCAAGAAAAACAACCACTAAAAACTGACTGTGAGCAAAAAGACTATGTAAATTTATTAGGTCCAGTAGTTACCCGAGCTCAGGTAAAAGCGGGTGTCCCATCCAGCCCCGACCTTAGGAGTGATCCGGGTGATAGTGATACTCAAAGGCCCGGTAAAAAGTATCCCGGTGTTCAACTGCTCCCAGACTTTGACAATTGGACGGTGGGACCAAGGGGCCCAGGAAGTCACGGCGCCAGCGTCGCTTTGAGAAAAAGTTAATGTCAGCAGAGCCTCAACTAGAAGACTTTTTAGAAAATCCAATGTGGTCAATTACACAAAACATGTCGGTACTTCAGGGGGAGGATGAGTCATTAAATCCCCTGCTTGATAAAGTGACTGAGGGGACAATGGGAGGTTGTGTCGGGAAAGAGCAATTTTGGATCGAGAATGGGGTCTTGTATGCTACTGATAAAGATCACAAACGCCTTGTTGTCCCTACTAGCTGTAGGTCACCTATCATACACCTAGCACACACACTTCCATGGTCAGGACACCTCGGCCGCAATAAAACATATTTGCGTATCAGTTCACGTTTTTACTGGCCATCCATGTACACAGACATACAACATTATTGCGCCACATGCCCCACATGCCAAAAAACCTGCTCTATCCGCAGGTGTGATCGAGCATTTTTGCAGCCGCTCCCGATAATCTCAACTCCATTCCGCAGGATTGCTATGGACATTGTGGGTCCTTTGACAAAAAGCAGTGGTGGACATGAATACATCCTCGTAGTGTGTGACTAGGCCACACGTTTCCCAGAGGCATTTCCATTGCACACAATCACTGCTCCGCCAGTACTTCGTGCCTTGGTGCAACTCTTTTCCAGAGTTGGCATACCAGATGAGATTCTAACAGACCAGGGAACCAATTTCACTTCAAGATTAATGCAACTGTTCAACAAACAACTGGGCATCTCCGCCATCAAAACCACTCCATACCACCCACAGACTGATAGACTATTGGAAAGGTTCAATCAGACCTTAAAGAAGATGCTCCAGAAATTTGTGGATGATACTGGAAAAGACTGGGACCGGTGGCTACCATTTTTGCTGTTTGCCTATCGCGAAGTTCCTCAGGCGTCAACAGGTTTCTCTCCCTTTGAACTCTTGTATGGTTGGGAGGTTCAGGGGCCATTGGACTTGCTCCGAAAGGCCAGGGAGGCACCTTCCACCACGTCAAGTGATGGGGTGGTGAAATTTGTGCTGGAAATGAGGGAGAGACTGGCCAGGTACCAGGAGGAGGCAGAGGTCAACCTGCGGGAGGCCCAGAAAAGCCAGAAGACCTGGTATGACCAGCAAGCTCGCCACCGGGAGTTTAAACCCGGCCAAAAAGTATTGCTGCTTCTCCCCACATGCAACAACAAGCTTTTAGTAAAGTAGCAGAGGCCATATGAGGTCACCCGGAAGATGGGTCCAGTGACCTATGAGATTTTCCATCCGGAGAAGAAAAAAAATAAACGGACTTATCATGTGACCCTCCTCAAAGAGTTCAAATCAGGCTCCAAAGGAGGTCCTACTCGCGCGGAAGGTGGAGGAGGACGACGATGATGATGACGAGGCAGAGCTGGAGTCCTCGACGACGACAGATGCGCCTGCACTGGCACATCTGAAATTCGGGTTTCATTTCAACCCTTGTTTTTAGTGGAAAAAGAACATTGAATATTCCTCAGTGTTTTGGGGAGAAATGTTGGTGTTTATTCAAATTTTTTTTCCTTTTTCCCAATGCATTTCAATCTTTTTGATGGTTAAAAAAAATCATTCGTTTGCTAAAGTATGCCAATTCAAACTCACCTTTGTTTGTTCTGAGGCAATGCTTTTTTGTCCACAGCGAACATCTTGGACACAAAAACTATGACCGGCGCGTTTTCATTGCTTGAGCACTGAAGAAATTCTGAAAAACACCCAAAAGAAGCAAGCATAAATTAAAATCATTACTCATACACAAAGTTCTACTTCTAAATGACTTTCATTGCTGCGCATATCAAGATGGAAGGAAGGAAAGGATATGCAAGGCAGTTTTATTTACATAGCACATCTAATGCACAAGGCAACTTAATGTGCGTCACACAAGCAGAGACAACATTATAAAAGCATTTACAAACCGCTGTTTACAACATTCATAAGCAAAGCAGAGAAAACAGTAGTAGCATACAAAAAATTCTAAAATGTACATTGGCAACATTTAAACACATCAGCAGAAGACTTAAAATACATTTAAAAGTAAAGTAAATAAAAAGAAGTGTGTAACTAAAAAATCTAAAAGAAAAAATATTTAAATCTGTTTGTAGCTCATAATCTAAGATTTGAGGAGTAAAAGTTAAGTTTTAACCTGGATTAAAAAGCATTTATACTCCGTGCTGACCTCACTTCTGTTGAGATCTTATTCCATTTGTGTTCCGCATATTGGCTAAATGCTTCACCATGTTTCTGTTGAACTCTGGGTCCCACAACTGACCTGAGTCTGCAGACCTCAGGGCCTTACTTGGTTTATATTAAATCAGCATTTCTTGAATCTATTCAGGATCCAGCCCATTCAGTGATTTATAGACCAGCCACATCATTTTAAAAGCTATTCTACAGCTCATTGAGAACCAGTGTAAAGCCTCTAAGACTAGAGTCATATGTTCTGATCTCTTTGTTCTAGTCAGAACCCAAGCTGCACTGTTCTAAATGAGCTACAGCTGTTTGATGCACTTTTTGAGGGAGTCCAGTAAGATCATTCCAATAATCAAGTCTACTAGAAATAAAAGCATGGATAAGTTTCTCCTGGTCTGCTTGGACCATGCAACCCTTCAGTCAGGATGTTTTTCATCTAGTAAAAGGTTGTTTTAGTGATTGATATGATTGCTTAAAGTCAGATCTGAGTTGATCAGCACCCCTAGATTTTGGACTTGGACTTTGGTTTCTAGAGACAGTAACTCCAGGTGTTTTCTAACAGGAAATGGTTCATCCAGTTGTTAATTTGCTCTAGACAGTGACACAAAATGTGGATTGAACTGTTGTCATTTGGGGACATTGATAGATCATTATGTCATCTGCATAACTGTGATAGCCCACATTGCGGTTTTGAAGCATTTGACGAAAAGGTAACATACACAAACTGAACAGAAGGGGCCCAAGGATTGACACTTGAGGGACCCCACTTGTCATGGCCATTCTGTCATGACCCGTGTCGGGCATGTCAGTGTTTTTGTTGTTATTTTCTTCCCTCCTTCCTGCCATGTGCTTTTCTGTTATTGTTTTGTCAGCTGTGTAGGGGCGTTTCCCTCTCAGCCTTTTCGTCCTCACCAGCCACGCACCTGTTCCCTGTTAATCATCACGCACCTGATTCCCATCTGCTCCCCTGATCACTCTGTCTATTTAAACCTCCCAGACCGACAACGCAGTGTCGGGTCATTCTGTCACGGGTCGCCTTGCGGCGAGGGGGGGGGAGGACCCAAGATGCGAGGAAGCAGTGGAAGGTGTAACTTAAAGGGGATTTATTGAAAAGCTCAACAGGGACAAACAACGTGGCAGGGTGAAAAATAACAAAGGCAAACTAAACGAGACTGAACGGGGACAAGGAACAAAACGAGAAGGGAACAAACTTAGCGGACAGGGACAGGAAACCAGGGCGGAGAGCATGAACAGGGCAGAAAACAAACGCGGTTGTGGAAATCCATGAAATGCGGCAATGACCCGACACTGCGTTGTCGGTCTGGGAGGTTTAAATAGAGTGATCAGGGGAGCAGATGAGAATCAGGTGCGTGATGATTAACAGGGAACAGGTGCGTGGCTGGTGAGGACGAAAAGGCTGAGAGGGAAACGCCCCTACACAGCTGACAAAACAATAACAGAAAAGCACATGGCAGGAAGGAGGGAAGAAAATAACAACAAAAACACTGACATGCCCGACACGGGTCATGACACATTCAATCGTATTTAAAACAATGCTCACAAAAAAACTTATTTCCCCCAAGTAAGACCAATTTTAAGACTGTTGCATTTAATCCCACCCAGGTTTTCCAACCTGTTCAACAGTATGTAAGCTCAATTGTATCAAATGCTGCACTGAGATCCAATACGACCAACAACACCTTCCTTGCGTCAATGTTCAATTTTATGTCATTGTAGCGAATGTGCCTCAAATGGACCAGCTCTTTTCATCGAAAATTCCACAGCTCAGACCGCGCCAACATGTCTGCCCCAGTCAAACTTCAAACTAAGTGAATCACCAGGGAATCGCTACAACTTGATTTAATAAAGACAGACCAGATCCCCAAAAGGAAACAAACTTATGATAAGGAAACATAGTTTGTCACGTGGAGAGCTCCTAGACAACTTCTTGGGTATTCTAACTGCTCTGAACCAGATTTCATGGAACCTCTCAAGCTTTAAAGTTGGAGACCCATCATAAACTCCCAAACTAAGAGCCAAGTGCTGGACCAAGACTGACCCCAAGGAATGTTGTGGAAACTGCAGCTACAAGCTTTCTGAGCAGTTTTAATGACATTGAAATGAAATACATTTGAAAGTATGCTTGTCTATCATTTACTGTGCCGAACCTGCTAACTTTGCATTGATGAATTCGCCAGGCTAGGATATTAATCGTTTTCCTAGTCATGTTATGATGCAACAGTACATATATTGTCAAAATGTATATCCTTGTAGCCTGAACTATTTATGGGTTCAAAATTTAGATGTTTCCAGCCGTGGCTTGAAAATCGACAAAGGTTTAAAAAGAACAATTCAATTGACAATTCTGAACACAAGGCCTTTCATGCATTTCCCACATGCAAACGCGCCTTACTCTCTGAAAATAAACAGCATATTTATTGCCTGTGCTTTTATCTGTGACGAACATACAACATTCTCAGAAAATCATGTCAAAATGTTGCTGTGTGGTTGGATGTTTCAACCATAACATGATGGAAACTAAATTATCATTCCACAATTTTTCGGTGGCTCCTGAACGTCAGAGAAAGTGGGTAAATGCGCTGACGAGAGTGGAATCGGACAGTTCGTAGCGAGCACTTCCTTAGTGGTAACAATCGGTTTTTCAGTGTGGTAAAATGTACAATATTTTTTTATGCATATTTTAGGCTTTTGACCAGCTTGCATCATTATGGAGTAATGCCCCCTTCCTTATCGTTTCCTTGCACCGTTTTCCTTTGCAAACGGAGGGCTAACATAATGGTAGTCGAAATCAAAGTAGGAGAAACATCACTGTTACTGTCCAAATCTCTGAAATTGGCTAGGCTACTTCAGCCCTGGACCAAAACACCACAGACTTGTGCTAGATAAAACTGATTGACCTTTACCTGCTAACATGCCATATGCTAACTAAATTTCCCTGCAAACATGACATACGCTAGCATTTTGGCATCTTTTTGCTCACGTGGCAGGAGAAACATTTGAATTTTCTCTGAATTTATCACATAATTAGCAGAATATGCAATATTTATATGACCTAAGAACTGTAAATTCACTGTAATGAATGACTGTGTGGAGTTGTAACTATGACCCATGAAAAGGACACATCCAGTGTTCTGTTTTTTATAGAAGGGGCTTGACGGCGGCTACATTCATGGGTATAAAACTTGCCTGACTCAAGTGAGCCGCGGATTGTTTGCTGTAACTGAGTTTGAACAGATACAGTATCACAATTGTTTTGAAAAAGTCAGATGGTATTGAGTCAAGACAAATAGTTGATGTTTTCAACTATCTGAACCAAATCTGTTATGTGTTTTTTGATCAACGAACAAATTCTGTCATGACAATTGAAATATTCTTGGGTGATTTTAAGTGCTGCATCACATCAAATTGCTAGTTTGTGATAGTGTTCTTACCAGATGATTTCTGCTTTTTCACTAATGCAGCAGGTAAAGTCACTGCATTTATCTGTTGAAAGGAGGTCTGGAGATATTTGTTTTGGGGCATTTGTGAGTTTGTCGACCACAGAAAATGGAGTGTGCGTCTCCTTCAGGTTCTTACTAATCATTTCAGAAAAGTGTTGTTGAATAGCTTTAACTAGCTCTTGTTAAAATTTCCAAGACATTATCTGGACAGGTCAAAATGAACTTGGAGTTCACATTGCACTTTGAGTTCAAACTCATTATGCAAGTAATGCATCTCCCAAGAGTTTAGGTCGATGTGAAATGGTCTATTTAATAGGAGCGACAACATCCAGGACATTGGAAATTTTCCACTGCCACTGGGTACCACCTCTAACTCAAGTTGAGCAATAAAAAGGCCTGCAAGTAAGGAAAAAAACAATGGTAAAAAAGACGTGTTCAGGTTCATACCATTTTTTAGTTGTTGCGTCCTCTCAGGCAAAGTGTCAAATCGCCGCATTCCTACACTCATCAGTTTCTCCACCCTCTCTGCTTCTATGTGTAATGGACTTGGAAGCTTATTGCATACCATTGCTACAGTCAGTGTCAAAGAAAATCTAACTAATATCATTGACGGGGTCTGAAAAACAATGAGATAAATAATCACGCAATGAAAAGGATACAGAGGACAGCCTGAGACACTGGTAACCACTGGCTGCATATAGCAGATAGAAGGACTTTAGGGTCAGAGTGGCGTGAATCCCTGGCCATCACCTTGACGCCAAGAGATGCCAGCACCTTCTCAACCTTCTCCTTGTCTCTGTTCATGAAAATACAATATAATGCAACATTATTCATAGAGCACATTTCACAAAGGTTGGAGCAGTAATAAGGCACTTTACATATAGTATAACATAAAATAGCAATCATACAACAACAAATACAGTCAGAGCAGTAAATTAAACCACAAATGAATTATATTAACACAAAGTAGACACCAGAAAACAATGACAGTCTCATGTTGGGTCAATAGCCAAAGAATAAAAATCATTGTCTTCAAACGAGTTTTAAAAGTGGACAGAGAGGGCGCTTTTCTAATATTTAATAGAAGGAAATTCCACAGGGAAGGACTGCCAACAGAAAAGGCTCGACCCCTTCTGAGCCTCTCCTTAGTCCTCATCACCTCCAGTAGCATCTGGTCCGCAGACCGAATGCCAGATGTACAAGGGGTGGAGGATCTCAGAGAGGTACACTTGGGCGTTGAAGACAAATAGAAGTATCTTAAAATCAACTCTTAATGCACTGGGCACGAGTCAGGAGAGGTCAGAATTAGGGCTGCACGACGTGCGGTTTGAACATCGCGATTGCGATGTGCGCATACGCGATTGCCACATCCTAGTACGTGCAATGTTTTTGTCTTTTTTTTTTTCTTAGAGCACGCAAAATGTGTTTAGCTTCATAGAAACAGCAAGCTACTTTACGCTCTACAAAGCCTGTCTCGATCACCCCCTCCCTCCTGCCAGTCACTGGCCACTCCCCCACCCCCTCCATTCTCACCGTCACTACTGTGTACGCTCTGAAAACACTAACAGGCGACATGGAAGAGACAACGGCGGCAGTAGATTTAGAAAAAGTCAACATCCGAAAATATGGAATTATTTCGGCCATAACAAGGAATAATACAACACACAAATAACCCTCTGCCAACAGTGCCTCGCCGTTGCTGCTGCAACACGAGGTAATACAGCAAACCTGTCCGACCATTTGAATGCTATTACGAGCCCTTTTATAACCAGTTCAGACTCATTAGTGGGACCCGATGTAAAACCATGTACACAAAATGACAGACGCCTTCATTATCACACCTTATGATAAGAAGTCCAAACAGCATCGACAAATCACGAATGCAATACCGTTTCACAGGGCGAAAGTGAAAGTGAAAGCAATTCAACGTCGTCACGAAAGAGAGGTTTAAAAAAAAATGATCCGCACGCTCGACAAAAGGTATAAAATGCCGTGGCGCACACATTTCTATCAAGTGGCCATCCCAAAGCTGTATAATGAACAAAGCAAAGTCTTCCCAAACAGAGCTATTTGAGTTATCTGGTGAAATTTTTTCTAGTTTCAATATCGCAATGTCCATCGCAGCCTCCCCAAAAATCGCAATGTCATTTTTTTCCAATATCGTGCAGCCCTATTCAGAATTGGGGTTAAGAGCTCCCTCTTCTTAGATCTAGTTAGAAGGCAAGCAAAAACAATAGACTGAAAACGTTACATGGATAAAATAATCTTTACCAATATGCAAATAAGTAGAGCTGCTTGATTTTCAGTACGTGAAAGTAGATTTTATGACCCACCTCCGAGTAACAACAGCATCATATAAACTCCAAATGTTATCCAGGACAAGCTGCACAAAAAGTGGCTTCTTGCCTTTGACCTGGGAAAAAAACAAGGTGATAGAAAATACATTAGGACAATTGTCCAAGATTTCTTTTCTGGACCAGTTTATACATCTAGGCTCAAAATAAGAGGTTTTGCATCACTGTTTGTAAAGTAATTTATCCATACTGTCCCTCAAACTCTCTTTCGCTTGATTCAAAGGGTTAAAACAATTGCCGTTATTGTTATGAATACATGAATGAATTGCATCGTGATAAATCACGTGATGTGGTCGGAAAGTGCAGGTAGTATTTTTGCTGCACTAAAAAAAAATAAATGTTGTCCCGCAGACCCAAATGGTTGAGGACCATTGCATTAGGTAACAATGTGACAATAGGAAGTGTGGTACACAGGGCCTCAAGAATTACAGATTTTTTGGAGAAAGATTACATAAAATAAAACAGATTTAAAACATAAAATACAAAGAAATGTGGTTCAGAAAATGGATGAAGCATGGATGAAAATATCAACTGATGGCAAGAAAATCTTTGCTTCAAGGTAGCCATGCTTCGCATTTAAAACAAACAAAATGCGAAAATATATGGTTTTGTACATTCCATGAATCAGAATTATATTAGAATGATATTTCATTTGTCAGTTTTTATTTTGACTATAGTTTTTAAAATTCATTTAATGTTTGGTTTGTTAGTTTTTATACGTGAATTTTTATGAAGATCTGTCACAATTTTCGCACATTTAGTGAGATTAAACGGACGCTTGATTGACGTTAACATTGACACTTATATAATAGGTTTGCGAGTAAAAATGACAACAGTCCTAAAATTCACGACTCTTAGTAGTTGTTAAAGAAATTTAAGTTTTGTCTTTCTCATCTGTATGTTTTGTCTGTTTGGTTTTGTCATTTTATCAAGTTTCAAACTATGGCTATGCTTACAGGTGTGGTAAATTTTGTTAATATCCAATTCTCCCTTTTTGCATGTGCATTCTTATCCTGCTGGCCTTTAACTGAACTTTTCGACAGCCTCCTATGGGTGCCAGGTACGGCCCCCTCGCGAATGTGACTCCCCAACGCCAGATCCCTTTTCTGTAAACGACTCCCTTGGAGCGTTGATGACCCCTGCTCAAGTCCTTGACCCTTAACAGATAAAGTGAGACTCGCTCGCTTTTAAGGCCGTAACTTATGAATTAGGGAGGTCCAGCATAAGGCTTGGTATTTCTAAAGCAACAATATCGTCATGGCCGTAAGATAACTTGTATGTGTCAGGCCTTGTGAAAGTACACCATACACTAAAAGATGTCTTGTAATCTGAAACCATTAGAATAGGCAGAAAAGGTGTGGCAGAGTCAAATGGCAAGTTTCGTATGTATTGCATATTCAAATTGCTTATGCTGATGCAAATAAAAACCATGTGTGCAGTCGGAAGCGCCGGCTTCGCCTCGGAGTACGAGGGCTGCCCCGCGCGTGACAAAAGACAATCTTGGCTGGTTGATTCATTTGTTCAGGCTTGTTTTGATAGAAACATCCCTAACAGTAGTGATTTAAGTTTTTTTTTTGTTTTTTTTGCGATGAGATTTACAAAAAATTGGCACGCCCCCTTTTGGAGCTCGGCTTGTTCTTCTTTTCCGGTTTCAGCATTTACGTCACAGCAGGGAGGCAAGCGAGGTAAGATTGCTAGCTTCGTCAGTTCTGTTGACTAAAATAGTGACCAATCGCCACCAAAATGGAAATGCACATCTCTTGTCCACATCCACCGGTGAAAGTATAAAAGCGTTCTGCACATTAGTTTGGATTTATTGACATCAAACGTGAGCTCATGTGATCACCTCCACAAAATCAAATATACCGTGCCTACCCATTCTCCACTTACACAGGCTGAAGCGGACAAGCAGTTGTGGTTTTCTGGTTTAAATCTTTGAAATTATTTATATTCATGTGTTTGATCGAGGGGCTAAATTGAATACATTTACCCTTGGCCACCATGCAGAGCTGGATTCTGCTTAAGGTAAGCCATTTTAAACTTTAAAAGTTTTAGGAGTTAAAACAGCTGCAGGCAGCCAGCCACCAGCGTGCTTGTTAAAGAAATTTAAGTTTGTCATATTATCAAGCTTCAAACCTATGCTTACAGGTCAGAAGGTCACAAGTGAACACGTACTTTTTATGGTTCAGAATTAGAAGAAGTGTCTGCGCTGGAAGGTCACAAGAGAACATGTACCTCTTTGCGGTTCAGAATTAGCAAAAGTGTCTGCGCTGGCAGCAGAACAGGAAACCGGCCAGCTCAAACTTAGCAGAAGTGTGAACCAAAAGATGTCTTGTAAACTGAGGCTGTTAGAATAAACAGGAAGAGCGTGGGCGAGTGTGATAAAGTCAGTGTTCAAGTTTTCCATTTTGTATGAGTTGCATATTGCTTATGCTGTGATGCAAATAAAAACCACATGGGAGCAGGAAGTTTCAGCTTTTCCTCCTGGGCCTCCTCTCACTGAGGGCTTTGGAGGACTGCTCCTCGTGAGTGACAAAGACAATCTTGGCTGGTTGATTCATTTGTTCAGCTTGTTTTGACAGAAACATCCCTGACAGTGCTCATGGTGACTACATTTACAGTTCCATACATTGGGAGTTTCTCTGTCAATTAAAACTAGACTAAGAACTTTTTGAGTTTTCGTCGACTAAAACTATCACGAATAGGAATGACTAAATGTGGCGAAAACTAAGAAGCATTTTTGCCCAAAAGCCTAAGACTAAATCTAAAATGCCTGCCAAAAACAACACTGGGTAGTGCTCAACATTAACTTTAGTTAGAAATGTGTGTGCATGTAATTTTGTGTGCGTGTAGAGAGTTGTAACCGTCGCCCTCTCATCATGTCCTCCTGCCACCCCCTCATCAAACTAGGTAAAATGTTTAGAATCACCAATGCATTAATACTTTGAGACATTTTGCCAGCCACTGCAATTGTTTCGATTCTCTTTCCGGAAGGAAGAACATGAACATGGTGAGGAGTGTCCCTATATGAATTATGCTAATACTTGGCCATGCAATACAGCATATTTATAGCCAATTAGACCACAAATCAAATTGAAAAAGAACAACAACTGCTATGTTTTTTATGCATAAGCTTCATCAGAGTGATCATGTGACTGCGCAAAAAAGGTAAAAAAAAGCCCTGCTCAGTGTAATGGGATTATTTTGATACTTAAATCATCTTAAACTTTTTGCAAGTCATCAGATGACGTTGATTTAAGCAGGATTGCTTTCATACACATGCAGTGGTGGGGCCGTCAAGGCGTTCTCTGCTGGCCTAACATAGAAATTCTGATCATATTCTTCACATTGATGTCATATCCTAGTGTACTATTTTTAAGTGAGCGTTTTTATCAAATCAGAATTCAGCTGGCTCGTTTTGCCAGGCAGATTTCACAATACCAGTTGCACGGACTCTTCGTCCGAGGCTTTCAGATACAATCATGCAGGGGGTTTTACAGTTGATAGACAGTTACGAGAGCCAATCAGATCATGAGGTGGTTACAGTGAGCTTTCTCGCTGGCCTTAAGCAGAAAGTGATGAACGCGTTTTGTGATTGGTTGCTTACGCGTGAGGGGCCAGCGCTATCCGAAATCAACACACGTTGAAGTCGTAACTGCGACCGTTCAAATATCTAAACCATCGTATTTTCACGGCCAAAAGACGCGCCATATCAAAGGGTGCAGTATCAGTTGTGGGTATTATTTCTGTATTTAACACATACACTGGGCGCACAGCACTATGAGGGCCGCATGCTAGCTCGCGCATGCTTAGCTCACGCATGCTTAGCTCGCGCATGCTTAGCTCGCGCATGATTAGCTCACGCATGCTTAGCTCGCGCATGCTTAGCTCGCTTCTCGTTTAGTGAAGGGAAGCTTTAATCAATGGCTGTACCACTGATGCTACAGGTGCTTTCATGATAACAACGCAAATCAGCCGAACCTTTCTAGAGAATCTAGGTCATCTAATACTCACTCAGTACTGCAGTGTGTTTCTGTACATTATTTGTCCAGTCGTGCTGTCATAAATGATGGTGTTACGAGGGGGATTTATTCAAGTAGGACTAAGAAGGACTTCACTGTGCAAATGACTTCATCGAATTTTCAGCGTAGTGAGCGTTGTGTTTTTAACTCTGAATATCCACCACGTATTTTATGCAACCACCTCAATATCATGGTCAATTAAAACCATCAATTGATGGCCTATTTTTTATTTTAGTATTACTTTGCTGCCCACCCATGTTTTAAGAATGAATATTTATGTTTAATCAATTTATTAAAAAAATGAACTGAATGTGTTACCATCATGACAATACCTGAGCTCCCTTCATGATCTTCTTAGCTTTCGCATCAAGGTAGAAATCCCCCCACAGGGTTTTGAGGAGGACATCTGGATTAATGCCCATCCTCTCACTATACATGAGGGCAAAATGTCGGATGCTGCAAAAATACAAAGAAAAAAATGGAAAGACCCAAGTTAAATGGGCCCGGGCCAAAATGCATGGCAACAATATGTACTCAGCACACAAAGGTTTACCAAGAACATAACCAGCCATGTTTAGAATTTCTCCTTTGAATAATAAAAATGGATACATCAATGCTGTATAAATATTGACAATTTACTGTGGATTACGGACATAAAGCTTCACAATATGCTCTGCCATTGGTATTAATTATTACTCTTTACTGTTTCGAGGATCACGTCATGAGAGGAAGTGGCAGCCACGCGGGGAGAGATGGGGTTTTAGAGAGTCAGATGTCTTCCTTCCGGATTAGAAAAACAGCCCCCAAAACAGGGGAAAGCTTAAAATAGCACGAACGACCCTTTACATAATATACTTTTTGTCTTTTAAGGTCCCAGCCCTGCTGACATTATTACTTTTTATTAGTGTTTGCTTGCTCTTATTGGCACAACATCGATATACCCGCCAGGACATCGTGGACATTGGATATCGATGCGAAATAACCATCACAGAGGAATTTTGCTATGATCGCAAAATTCCGGACGAACTGGCGAGGTTGCCCGGTTCACCGTGGCTTGTCATCGGGACCGGGAGGCGGCGCAGGCGACGCAGAGAGAGGAAGCAGAAGCGGGGCTGCAGGTCCGGTGTCTTGCAACGGCTGCGACGGCAGCCCCATAGGCAACCACTGCCGAGTCTGTACCTCACCAACGCCAGATCCGTGGTCCACAAAATCGACGACCTGGGATTACAAATCCTGGGAAACCGCTATGTGCGAGACAGCAGTGTGATCGTCGTCACGGAATCCTGGCTGCACGCAGACGTCCCCGACGCTAGCATCCAGCTGGCCGGGCGCTCTCTACATCGCGCGGATCGGACGAGGGACACCGGTAAGAGAAGGGGCGGGGGGCTCTGTGTTTACGTGCATGAGAACTGGTACGGCGATAGCACGATCGTCGAGAAGCACTCTTCCCCCGACATCGAGTTCATGTCCGTTAAATGCCGGCCTTATTTTCTCCCGAGGGAGCTAACGGTCGTGATTGTCACAGCTGTTTACATCCCTCCCGACGCTAGCACTAGCACGGCGCTCTCGCTACTCGCGTGCGTCATCAATAAACATCAGCGGGCCCACCCTGATGGCGTTCACGTAGTAGCGGGAGACTTTAATAAGGCCAATTTAAAGACTGTACTCCCAGATTTTCACCAGCATGTCAAGTGCCCAACGAGGGGAGACAACACTCTCGACCATGTGTACTCGAACATCAAGCACGCATACAGGGCCCTCCCACTCGCCCCCCTCGGCCAGTCAGACCACCTGTCCTTGCAGCTCGCACCTGCATACACCCCTCTCAGGCGCAGATTCAGGCCCACCACAAAGACTGTGAAAACCTGGCGTGACGACGCCATGAGTGAATTACAGGACTGCTTTCAAGACACAAACTGGGACCTCTTTGATCATCAGGACCTTGATGTCTACACACATTGTGTACTGTACTACATCAAGTTCTGCATGGAAACTGTGTCCCTACACAGGACCCAAATGCGAAGCCCTGGATGTCCAGCAGGGTTCGCTCTCTCCTCAAGGCCCGTGACGCTGCCTTCAGGTCAGGCGACAAAGCCCAGTACAGGGTGGCTCGTGCTGACCTGAGCAAAGGCATCAAGCTAGCCAAGGCAAACTACAAGAGGAGGCTGGAGTCCCACCTTGCCAGTAACAGACCACGGGAGGTGTGGCAGGGTCTACGGAGCATCACCAACTTCCGTGGCAGCAGCACGACCTCTGCAGACCCGAGTGCATCGCTGGCAGAGGAGCTTAACTGCTTCTTCGCTCGCTTTGACTCGCCCCAACCGTCACACCCCCGCACTTCATGCTCCAACTCCCCCCCACTCACCGTAGAGGAACACGATGTGAGGCGCGCGCTCCTGGCTGTTAACCCCAGGAAAGCTACTGGACCCGACGGAATACCAGGCAAGGTCCTCAAAACATGTGCCCACCAACTGTCACATGTTTTCTGCAGGATCTTCAACCGCTCCCTGGCTCAAGCAGTCATCCCCTCCTGCTTGAAAACTTCCACCATTATTCCTGTCCCCAAAAAGTCACCAGCCGTCCACCTGAATGACTACCGTCCTGTTGCTCTCACACCAGTCATCATGAAGTGCTTCGAGAGGCTGGTTCTCCAGCACATCAGAGACTGCCTTCCTCCCACTCTGGACCCCTACCAGTTTGCATACCGGGCTAACAGATCCACTGAGGACGCCATCGACACTGCTCTGCATGTTGTGCTGGGCCACCTGGAACAACAGCAGAGCTATGCAAGGATGCTCTTTGTGGACTACAGCTCGGCATTCAACACGATCATCCCAGACATCCTCGTCGCCAAACTGGACATTCTCGGCCTCCCTGTCCTTACACGCATCTGGATTAAGGACTTTCTGACCAACAGACCCCAGACTGTGTTGCTCGGCCCCTACACGTCCTCCACCCGCATGCTGAGCACCGGTTCCCCTCAAGGATGCGTGCTGAGCCCTCTCCTGTACGCCCTCTACACCTACGACTTCAGCCCGGCCCACGGCAACAACACCATCGTCAAGTTTGCTGACGACACGACAGTGGTCGGTCTGATCTCGAAAGGTGACGAGACAGCCTACAGAGAGGAGGTAAAGAGGCTGGCGGCTTGGTGCGAGGACAACAGACTGCAACTCAACACTGCTAAAACAAAGGAGATTGTCGTCGACTTCAGGAGGAACAAGACGGTGCCGCCCCCCCTCTGCATCGAAGGCGTGTGTGTGGAGAGGGTCCACACGTTCAAGTTCCTGGGAGTACAGATCTCCGACGACCTTTCTTGGACTCACAACACCACAGCAGTGGTAAAGAAGGTCCACCAGCGTCTGCACTTCCTGAGAGTCCTCAGGAAATTCAACCTGGACAGGAAGCTGCTGCTAGCCTTCTACCACTCGTCCATCGAGAGCCTGTTGACGTACTGTGTCTTCACCTGGTACAGCGGCTGCACTGAGGCGGACAGAGTGAGGCTCCAGAGGACAGCTAAAACAGCGCAAAGGATTATTGGCTGCCCTCTCCCCTCACTGTCGGACATCTACACCGCCCGGTGCCTCAGAAGGGCTCTCAACATCGTCAAAGACAATACCCACCCAAACTCACACCTGTTCGACCTGTTGCCCTCTGGCAGGCGCTACAGATGCATCAAATCGAGGACCAATAGACTGAGAAACAGTTTCTTCCGAGAGCCATCTCCATTCTGAACTCTCACACTCACACGAGAACACCCTTACCTTGCAGAACAGCATCGTGATGTGTTTTTATATACCCTATTCAGTACTAAATTCCATTGCACTCTCTTATTTATTTATCTAATTTATATATTTGTCTGTATTATTGTTGTATTGCACTGGAAAGGGGAGCTCTCTAATCTCGTTGCACACTTGAGTACAATGACAATAAAGGGATTTCTAATTCTAATTCTACTATATTAATCCTTGAATAGCTGGTTGCACTCCGCTTAAATGGGGTTCCAGGCAGACATTTGTGAAACGAGTATTGCACACCCAATGCTGATGTTTGACAACACAATATAAGCTTAGCAATTAGCAATCACTTCTTGTGCTCTCTCTTTCAGTGTTCCTACGCTTTGTCAGCCATTAGTGATAATGATGCTGATGTGAAGTAGTGCAGCATATTTTCTGCCAACAGGCCAAGGAATAGTTAAAGAAGATGATCTGCATGTGGCAGCATAATGTTCAGCCAAGTTGCATCAGATAGCATGCGGAGCTGCTAGCCTCAGCACCTGTGTTGTATTCGCCTAAGAGGAGCAGCTCAGACCTGATTGGTGCGCATGACATGTCACGAGTAGCTTGGCGCTTATGATCGGTGAGCTTGGTGGGAGAGGAGGGAGATGGTGTTTATATGGGGGATGGTTTACAGATATGGGGTCAATTAGGAGCGCTGCCCAAAAAAAAACAAAAAAAAACAAAACAAAGCTTTGACAATCACATGATCCCGTTGCTTGGAATAATGATTTCAATTAAAAAACGATATATCATTTAGACCTACAAACATAGGGTTTGAGCTCAAATCTTAGGCCCTGTGTGTGCCGCGGCCGAACCGGGCTGCACTGGATGCTGAACAGGTGTGATTTTAATTTGTTCTTGAACACTGAGGGGTCAACAGTGTCATGAATTTCTTTCAGTATTGAATTCCAATTGGCCTGCATTAGACTGGATACAGATCCAATGAATCACATCGGACCATCCATAACCATAATGCGTGGAACACTTACAATGCGTGTTGAGATGACGATACGTTTATGTACATTTCAGCTATGAATTTTACGCAGGAATAATGAAAAAGAGGATGCAAAGAATTTTTTTACCTGAAGCCCCATCCATCAAGAGCACTGGCAAAGACCACATTTCCTTGGTCAGGAGAGAAGTATAGATGAGAGTCATCAGCCTCCTCTAGCCCCGCACTCCAAGCATACACTTGATCTCTAAGTGGTGTCTCACTCCCTTGCTCCGCTGTTGTTTTCTCTGCTTGCTCCTCCATCACCCTGGATGTGAACAACGTTCCCGTGACCGCATTCACCTTAAAAAAAGAAAACATATCGCATAATGGGATAACATTCCTGGAGTTGAAATGTGTCGAAAGGTGACAAGGATGTGTGTAAGACAATGGCTAAGTCCTCACCTGTTCCATGATCTTTTGCAAGTGAGCATAAGCCTCCTGAGGGGTAAACTTCAGCTCTATGATAAGTCGGTCTATTTTATTAATAACCAGAACTGGTCTGATTTTCTCCAACCAAGCCTGTCGCAGCACGACCTGCGTCTATAATGACAATTACAGACAAATACATATTTAGAACATTAAAAGAAAGCAACATATACATATATATATACACATGTATATAAATACACATGTATATACATACACATGTATATACACACACATTGTGCCGGAGCCTATAGAGGACTGTATATTTACCTGAGGGGATGACCCATTTACCAAATTAATCAAATAATTTACTCTTCGCTTGTCGCTATAATAATTGAGGGAAATTAACATGCAATAATGACAATCACTTAGGCACAATAACACCATGAATATTCAATTAGCAAGAATACACATTTAATATTCTTAGAAATAATTATTCAGCCAAATTACAATATCCAATTCACCCTTATATAAATGCAGTCAAACTCAATGTCCTTGTATAACATTAAATGGTACCAATTTGATGCCCGGGTCGGTGGAGCTCATGAATGGAGGCTGACGTCGTGGAAATCCTCCCCTTTGATGTATTCCAAGCTATGCGTGGCGAAGAAGGTGGATCCAAGTGCGCAATTCTTGAGGGGGGGGGGGGCTAGAATGCGCCGGTGCGAGCGGAGAATTGTCTTAATCCGAGAGGGGGGGGGCGAAGATAGATCCTCAATCCGAGAGGGGGGGGGCGAATGTCGATCCTCACTGGCGAGGGAAAGGCTTGGGTGAATTGTCCGAGGACAACGGGGCTCTGCCGCGAGGGGGAATGGCTGTACTTAGCCTGCTGAAGCTAACTAGCCCGGATGCTCGCTAGCTCGATCTCCGACAGAGACGCCACACACAAGGCAGCACAATCCACCGCGCCGAAACCTCCTTTTCCGAGGCGACACTTCATTCGCTTGATGACGTTGGTTAACGTCGCCGATCCACTTTGCTGGCGTTCGAGTTAGTGATCCTTCTCGGCGATGAGAAACGTATATTTCCAACTGACTTCTTGCCGCGACTCGCACACTTCCTTCTCTTCTGGTGAAGTGCACACTCCTTTCTTCAAGTGCACAATCTATTCTCGTTCAATCGGGATCGCGCGAGACATCCCGCGACCGACAAATAAGCACATTGTCCATCATATGCGCCACACCAATATCAAAGGCAAACAGTATTAACAATACAGCAGAATGTCAAACGATGCACAATTATTAATCATATAACTGTGTATATCATAAAGCCATAACAAAATAACATTCATTCAGAAAATATCCCCTTATTAATCAGAACTCAAAGGGATGATTCTATAAACATGCAAACCTTCAGCACAGCCGCCCCCTGATTTACGGGAAGGAAATCAGTTTTAAATGAAGGTTTGCTATCAAGTGGGAGCAGGGTCAGAGTGCGGGGGAAGCTCGATTAGGCGGGCCACTGGTCGGTGGTAGGTTCTATGGCCGGTGTCTACCATAGCTGAGCGGACTCTTCCATCCCTTCCCCTGATGACTGTCTTCACTCTGCCCAGGAGCCAATGCGCTCTGGGTAGCGCTGGATCCACTATCATGACGGGAGTGCCAATCTCCAAGTTACTGCGTTCTCTTTGCCACTTGCGACGGCATTGCATATTGGGAAGATACTCTGAGGTGTACCTCTTCCAGAACTGGTCAGCTATGGCCTGACTGTACCTCCATGTACGATCACTGATGTCATCGGTTGATCCATAGGTGGCCAGGGGAAGAGCTGTGTCTGGCCGCCCCATGAGGAGGGAATTTGGTGTGATGGGATCCAGGTCAGCCAGGTCACTACTCGTGTACCCCAACGGTTTAGAGTTCAGGATCGCTTCAACTTCGACCAATGCTGTGGCGAAAACTTCAGCTTTGGGAACCTGTCCTCCAAGTGCGAAGTTGAGAGCGGCTTTCACTGACTTGACCTCCCTTTCCCAGACTCCACCGAAATGGGGGGCGTTCGGAGGGTTGTACCGAAAATCGACTTGGAGGGGGGCGAGTTGTTTCTTCAGCTCCTCTGTCATGTCTTTATAATTCCTCTTCAACTCAACTTCCCCACCATGGAAGTTGGTCCCGTTGTCGGACAGGAGGACGCGGGGACGCCCTCTCCTCCCGGTGAAACGGCGGAAGGACATCAGAAAACTGGCGGCTGAGAGGTCCGCCAACACTTCCAGATGGATTGCATTTGAGGTGAGGCATTTGAAGACGATGCCCCATCGTTTGGTTGTCGCTCGTCCGACTTCAGACCGGACAGGGTGCTTTGTTGATCTGGAGACGATCCGCAGGGAGGTCAGACATCATAGGTACAACTGACCTAGCTCTTCACTTGCGGCAATCTGTGCACCTGCCCTGGTAACGACGTACCGCCTCCCGGCCACGGAGGATCCAATACCGCCTTCTCAATTCAGCAAACAGTCTCTCCGATCCACGGTGATGCAATCGTGTGTCGTGTTGACGGATCACCAGGTCAGTTACGGGGTGCTTCTGTGGCAGCAAGATGGGGTGCTTAGTATCCTCGGTTAGACCCTGGGCCCTGCGTAAGCGACCTCCAACTCGTAGGAGACCTTTCTCATCCATCTCAGGGGCTAACTGTCTCAATCGGCTGTCATGAGGTAACTCCAACTTCCGTTCCAAACATGCCATTTCTTGGGGGAAGACCTCTCGCTGCACCTTCTGCAGCACAATGGCCTATGCGGCTGCATAGTCATCCGCGGTAAGGGTGGTCTTGTCGTCTTTGTTTGGAATCTGATAGCGGAAGGTCCGCTCTTAGAGCTCCTCGATTGTTCTGCAGTCATCAATGTCTGGCCCGCCAGGAACTGCTGGTTCTCGGAGGCCCGTGAGATGACAAACTATGGATTTCTTAAGTTCCACATCCACTTCTGTGGGCTTTAGGTCGGGATGGCGGGGCCACTCCGACTCAGGCTTGGTGAGATACTCGGGTCCTTGGTGGAAGAGATTGGGCAGAGCAAGTTGTGAAAGAGTCGTACCTCTGGTGATAACGTCAGCTGGGTTGACATCTGTTGCCACGTACCGCCAGCAGGTAGATCCAACTAGGTCCTGAATTTCTGTGACCCGTGTTCCCACAAAGATCTTGTACTTGCATGAAGTCGACTGGATCCACTGAATGACTGTGGTCGAATCCGACCACATTGACACCTCGTGTTCCTTGAGGTGTAGCTCCTCCTGCAACAGGCGTCCCATCTGTGCTCCACTGACTGCGGCGCATAGTTCCAGACGGGGAATTGATTGGAGCTTCTTTGGCGCGACTCGGCTCCGAGCGAGGGCGAATGACACATGGATTGTGCCGTTGGGCTCGACCGCACGTAGGTAAGCTACTGCCCCATAGGCGAGCTCGGAGGCATCGCAGAAGATGTGCAGGGAGACTTGGCTATCCTTCCAGCACACACCGGGGGGAAAGTAGCGTCTGGGGAAGTTGATTTCTTGGAGAGCAGGGAGCTCCTCTTCCCACTCGGACCACCTGGCTCCGAGTGACTCCGGGAGGGGGTCATCCCAGCCCCTCTCGCTGCTGTTAGACTTTGCTTCGGCAGGGAGGTCTCTCAAGACTTCAGGGTCATTGCTTGCCCACTGGCAAACATCGAAGCCAGCGGTGGCCAGGTGGGCACGCAGATGGGAAATCAGGCGACGTGCCTCTTCTGGAGTCTCAGTGCTGTGGAGGCAGTTATCCACGTAAAAACTGTTCAAGACTACATCAGCTACTCCTTCAGGTACAGCTCCCTCCTTCACATGGGCCTGCAGAGCATATGTGGCGCAGCATGGGCTGCAGGTGGTCCGGAATGGAAGCACTTCCCACTGGTAGGTCGAGGGAGTCTCACTGGGGTTCTCTCGCCACACAAATCTCATAAGTGACTTATCCTCATCCAGCAACAGGACCTGGTGGAACATGCGTCTAATGTCACCGCTTATCGCCGTCTGCTTCTGGCGAAAGCGCATCATGACTCCGAGCAGGGAAGGAGTCAGCGTCAGACCCGGGAGCAGGTGCTTGTTTAGGTTTTGTTCGCGAACCTGGAAGCTACAGTTGAATACAACTCGATTCTTGCCATTGTGTTTCACGTTATGATGTGGGAGGTACCAAGACTCAGCAGTAGCTTCCTCCTCCGCAGGTTCCAATTTCTTGACCAATCCGGACTCAATTAGCTTCCTCATTTCTTCGGCGTAAGCAGCTGCTGATTCTGGGTCCTTACTCAGCCTCGTCTATGAGCTTCGCAAGCAGGGCATGGCCACTTCACGTGAGACGCGGAAGGTTGGCATAGGTTCCTTCCGCAGTAGCGGTGTGGCATAGCGAAGGGCGCCATGCATATCTACACGACGGGTCTTCTCATTCAGAAGTGCTATGGCCATCTCATCTTCTTTGGAGCGCATGTGCAGCTTCACATTCTAAAACGGAGTAACATCCAGTTGCCATAACTTACGAACGTTCTCCAGAAGGACACCATCGTCGTGTTCAACTCCGAGGAAGTGAGTCCGGGTGTGGCTGGTCTCGTGGCTCTTGAGGTGGATGGGGCCTTGAAGAGTCCAGCCAAGTGGGGTGTCCAGGGCAAACGGACAGCCATTCGGGCCTGGGAGAATGCGCCTTGGGAGGGTCAGCTTCGCGTAATCAGACCCAAGTAGGATAGTTGGTGCTACTTCCTCTTCATAGGATATCCGTATTTCGAAAGACTCAATCCAGCGGCCGTGAACACATTGCGCAAGGGGTGCGCCTCTCCTGGTCGTCCCCTCCAGGGACACTTTCTCACCCGCGACTTGGGTTGGCTTAGGACTGACGGTAAGGATCTTCATCTGATAAGGAAGGCCCTTAAGTCCCAAAGCGATGGCTGCTTCCTTAAGGAGAAGGGTGTGCTCTGCACCATCGTCGATGATTGCAGAGGTTGACATCTCTTTACTGTCATGGCGTAGGACAACAGGCACCATCATGAGTAACACTCGGGGGTTGTGGCCACGCGCTGGGC